>NW_022170596.1:40855208-40856706 GCF_008802855.1 Photinus pyralis | reverse complement strand
TGATAATCTACTATTTTAAAGGGAATTCCCACTGTTTAATTATCTTATTAAACATGAATTTTGTATTTTAATTAGTCATAAATTTTCGTGCAAGATTAAAAATACATACATACGGGGAACCTTTCCGACGCGAAACGGGAAAATTTATTGTTTTTCTTAATTTCGTAATTAAAATAATATAATTGAAGAACAAGTTTCACGATTCTGACGTCGCCAATAATAAAACCTCAATTTATTACCTTCGATCGAAAGTGGAAATTAATTTTTTTGTAAATATTTTGCCGCCTATTACATACCTACTAGAAATTTTACTGCTGATATGTACATCTGCAAATCGCTTTGGCATCTTCCTCTGAGGTGGGCCGTTAATAAAAATAAATCATCATTTCGGTTTGGGTTGAAACCGTAATCTGTTAGACAACGACAAGCAAAACATAAGTAAGTACATTTATCATAAAAGTGACAACTTCAAACAGAATGTGGAAAACGAGGTGAAAAGTAGGTTGCTTCCGAAGTTAAAGGATAGTAAAAAATATACTGAATCAGATCGATACGACGTCGGACAAGTTTTGTGAAATGAATCAATAAATGAAACCCACAAACAAACAGTTTTTTTCAAATTTTACGTCCGTTTAGAATAATCGACCGAATGACATAATATGCATATCAAGGTTGGATCATACCATACATCACACATGTCGCCGACTCGTGTGGCGCAGTGGAGTTGGATCTCGACTGCGGTACTAAAGGTCCATAGTTCGAATCAGAGTTCAGGCATGGATATTTGTGTGGGTTGGGTTGGTAGAGCAGCCTTCTGCTCTGTCCGTCTTTCAGAATGCTATGATTTGAAAAAAATAGTAGCAATAAATTCAAAATTGTGACATTTTATTTGCGTTTCAATTTCTTTTAATTTGGCAAAGTACAGGGTGGCGCATTGAAAACAATCAGAGCTATGTTCATAGATATCATTTTAGAAAGAATTTAAAAAAAGTCAATTTTAAATTTAAATTTAAAATAAACAACAAATCTTTTAATTGCTCTCTAAAATTTGAAATTATATAATAGGACAAGTAACACATCGTCGATAAGACCCTTGTTATTTACTAATCTCTGAGTCGTTTGGAAACCGAAAACGAAATTCAAATGAAATTAGACCCCGATATTCAAAACGAGACAATAGCGGTAATAAGGATGTCTGATTTGCTATCACATTAATTAAAATTTAAGGGGTTGTAGCCTGAGTTGTAGTCAAAACCTTAGGGACTGCAAAAAATTAGTGGATATACTGTCCCAAAACGCGTCTTGCATTCTATATTAGGATCATATACGTCCAAAGCAGAGGATGCCTCGGTGGAAAGAGTAAGAGCATACACCTATGTACAGAAGGACAATTATAATCTATCTGTAACCGTCTGGGAACATTAAAAGTCGAAAATTGCCAGCTGCTAGGCCAGCTGCGTGGGATTATCTTCCACGTATTACTCAACGGTCAATAACT
>NW_022170596.1:40782687-40855108 GCF_008802855.1 Photinus pyralis | reverse complement strand
TGTTAAAGATATAGCTATACCTATAGGTATAGGAATATTTTGTAATATCAACATATGCCAATTTTGATTCTCTAATAAATATGCAATAGTAAGAAAATGGTAATTTCATTAGAAAAAACTGAGTTTTTAGTGAGTTTTTTAAATCTGGATCTCCATATAGGTGTTGTGGTACACAACCTTTTTTTAAGTAGGTACACTAAAAGAAAGCCCTATTCTTTCTCTATAGCTACGCACTGGTAAAAATAAGTTACCATAACTACAACCGTTTTCAAGTAATCAATTTTTAAGGTATAGGTATTGTTTGCATCTGCCTTTTTTCTAAAAGTCAAGATAACGTAAAAACCATAATAGTCTAGGAGCTAGCCCATGTCACGTGTGCAGTTGTGTGTCCCCTAAGTTTTGTTGCTGGGATTTGTTAAACACCTATATGAGTATTTAAAAAATTTGGTCACGTTGCCCAGATCATGGTCATTTGGTCACCATACTTAAAAATGACCGCCACATTTGTTAGATTTTTTGTTTAAGTGTATATCCCCACCTAATGGTCCAGTTTTAATTTTTTAAAGAAAGTTTTTTATTTTTTGAAGGCAAACATAAGATTTGGCAAATACAAGTTTTTAAGTGGCAGTTTTTTTAATAAATCTTCTTGGTGAATGCTTGATGTTAATGTTGTAATTACAATATCGTCACGACTAGTTTCATGAAATTAACCAATAAGCTAATTGGTGTGAGGATTTGATAGGACCAAGTGATCACGAAAACAACCAGTGGAATATAATGGAACACCAAATGACAAGACTTCCCTTCCTGTTGATACTGACGCATGTTGGGCTTCAAGTAACAACAAAGAATTGTTGCAATCATTGTTGATCAGGTCTTTTACTGCATCTGTTCCCATTCATCTTGGAGGCACTGTGGTTATTTGTTCTACCGACACTGATGTTTTTGCTAGTTCAATCAATCAGTAACTACCAGCGGAAATGGAAAAATTTCGGGCTTAAAGCGATTTACGTTGCTTTTGGATTAAGTACATTGCGGCACATTCCACTTCACACTTGCGATCAATTATTTAACGGGCTGCAACAGTGACATTACTAGCAAAGTCAGTACAAAGCTTTAAAAGCAGCAGAACCGTGTGCCGAAGACTTGCTAGAGTTCAGCAAAGAACCACTGAAGACATGGAAAAAAGGCAGAAGAATTTTTGGTTCATGTAGTTGGCTCAAACTTAAGTACAATGCGTAAATACTAGTTTTCAACAGTTTCATCATGGGAAATTACTTACAACACTTTCAAGATGTGGCCCCTATTTCAAAAATAATCTGCCTTCGCATAAAACACGATGTAATAAATGGATTTAGGCTCTGGAAAAAATTTAATCCGTTGAACTATGGTTACATATAGTAAACGACGGTATTTTAATTCTACAGGTGACTTCAGAAAAACTGTAACTGTAAAAATGTATGGGTAGTGTTTTGGACCAATACAAGAACCCTTACATATAAGTAGGATAAAGAAGTAGTGGTACATTTTCGTGTTTTTTGCCTTCAAAAATCAGTAAAACTTTCTTAAAAAATTAAAATCAAGCCATTGTGTGAGAAGATATACTTTAACAAAAAGTCTAGCAACATGCCGGCCATTTTTAAAGATGGCGGCCAGACGACCATGATCTACTGGACCACGTGACCAATGTTTTTTTAAGCTCGTATAGGTGTTTAATAAGAATTCGCTCAAAAACTTAGGAGAGATTCAACTGCACACGTGACATTAGGCAGCTCGCGCACTATAGTTTGTAGATATCGATATGTGGATATCCAAAGAACTGAAATTTTAAGTAGAATCTAAAAATGGAATAAAAAATAAGGGTTGCTATTTAAAATATAACGAAGTTACTAGTTACTTCCGGTATCTCCGGAAGTGGCACCATTTTGAAAATATGTTACATAGATTCGGTCGTCAGTGTAACTCTCAAGAGCATAAATTTTCATAAACCTACCTATTTCACTCTCCCAGAAACGTTTAACTAAAGCTCCCAAAAAACACACTGATATTGATATAATGTACTATCTACCTATAGTTGGTTGTTGAATTCGTATAGTATTCAAAAGCGCCAAAGTTATCATTTATTTTAAGAGTTTTCTTTTTTAAGTGTATAGGACTTTGGCGGCAGATCAATGAAGCGCGCTTGGTCTACTGGTTTTTCTTTCCACGCCGGGATGCGTGGGCTTGGAAAAATTGCACCTTGTTTTGTTCTCGTTTACCACTCATTTTACTTAGGTATAGGTACCTAACCATTAATCTGATTAATCCATTCATATACAATTCTTATTTTCAGCTTTTACAATAACAGAGTCGCTCATCCTTCTGGAATATCTACTATTGTATACATGAAACATCGCTAATGTATTCCTGTAATGAATTGTTGTCTTGTTTACCATCATTGATAAATATAAAAATCCACTCAAATCCGCAACTCACCCTTTTCGTTCTCTTTCGCACATAAATATCGTATATTATTCAATTCCTTAAGTGGGGTTGACTAACGTACTACCGAAGTTCGATTTACGTTAAATCTTTACAGAACGGTTATTTTCACCCTTGCGCCATTTAAATATCTATTTAAAGACGAATATCGAAAGCGTTATTATTGTGCATAGCCATTTCATTGACATCACAATGCTAAAAGCGAACATAATTACATCATGACTCCGTGTTGAACGTATATCCATATAAGAAATCAAACATCAGGTATACACAAAAGAGTCAAAGACATTCTCAGTTTGAATACGAATTACAATACATGTTACCCCTGACTTTGCAATCACTAATAATTACATAGCCGAACAATCAACTTCCGCTTTAAGGGGGCTAAATAATTACACGCCGGACATCTTAGATTCGTGGGAAATAGTCTGTATAAATGAAATCATCACGCTGACTTTTGCTCGCTTCCATACACCACTTTCATTGTAATTTCGCTCAAATGTCAACGGTTTGAGATGCAGTACTGAAAATTGCTTAAAGTAGGGCATATTATTACTGGCCTTTTTTTAAATGGTATATGTTATACAATAGGTTTAGTTGTAACGGCAGAAACGACAAATTTCTTCCCTTAAAACTTTAGAAGTTTCTATCAATTGATGCGTTGGACGTAAGTATCGTAGGCCTCGGTTGGACGGTTTGTTACAAACTTTACCGTCCATCACATTGACTTCAACCCTTACGATACTTAGCCGCTCATGGAAAGAAAAATATAGCTATAAATGCAAGTTGCTCTTGCCTCAACGGTTTTGGAATAATTATTGATGCAATAATCTACATGACCCTTCGTTCTTGTTCGCTTATACTTGTTTAAACTTTTTTAAAAAATGTATTAAATTTTAATTAATTTAAAGTGAGTTGTATACTTTCTTTTAATAAACTACCTATCACTTGATATCTAGACTCGCCAGGACTATTTTTTTGGAATTCGGTTACCACTAGCTCGTGTTTTCTGTTGCAAAAATGGGAGCTACCGGTTATAATCTTTAAGGTGGTTACTGAATTTTTTTTTTGAGTTGGATCCATCGTTCCTCGAAATGGGGGTTGAAATATATTGTATTATCAAAACTCTCTAAACCTTCCCCATATAGTTTTATTCGTTGAAGTTTTTTAAAAGTAAAAGCGACTATAGTTTCGGCGTACTGCCATCATCAGGCGACTAGAAGTGTATCACAATATAGCAAATTTGAAAACATTAAGAGCTAGTACTTACTGCTTACTGCTTACTTATAACTGGCGATCAAAAATGAGTTGCTGTTCAAGTCGGCTTTGGAAGTTCAAGTTAAATACGATTTTCCATGTTTATTTTTTGATTTGCACGATAATTACTAACCTAAATGTAATGCTATTTGGTATGGTTGGAAAGCATTTTTTCAGAGCTTTCCAAAGACGTATCACACATGGGGGGTCACTATTTAAGATTTGAAAGTTGGGGTGGCTGGGGCGCAGGGGGTTGGAGGGGGTGCGTCGCCAACTATGTCATTGTGATTCCCCCTCCAAATTACCGAAACGGATTTTGATTTTTTTTAATATCTCGTTTATTTACTAAGATATGGGGGGTGGTAAGTTTTCAAATTGTCACCCTGTATATCCTCATATAAATTTGAATATTTGTAATAAATTTCTGTACCCAGTTCAGATTGGATACCTATGCTTTCAGTAAGCGGTATCGGTTCCATTTGATTCAGTTCTTCTGTTTGATTGTGGCATATGTTTGATGTTGAACTGGTTTCTCCACTACGAAATTGGTCGTTTACCCACAATAAGCAATCGGACACAATCTTACTTTCTTAGATAAGTTGACTGACGTTTGTAGCTTCATTAGGACCTTTGTTTGCTGTGAGATGTAAAGAAGGGATTGCAGTATTGTTAACCTTCTCAAAATTTTATGCTGAGGCACAGGGTCCTTTTCTTCTTGTATCTTCCAAAAAAATCATCATCTATACTAAGATTCAGCGGTTTTTTCTAATTTTCCAGACGTTATTTCGACACGGTTCCTTCTTTTCTCGGGGATAATTTGCAATGTAACATTGGCATTTTTCAAATTATTGTTGCAGCGGAAAACACAAAGTTAGGCATTTTTGAAAATAATGCAGATCACTGACTACCAGTCTCAAATTAACACGTCAAACGTCATCGAATCCATATATTGCTATAGCGCGCCACCGACCCATTTGTCGGGATGACGTCACAACGACCGTTTTTTACATTCGACACCTTGCCATTTAATAACGACACGGCGTAGCGACTTGCGGTTTTCACCGTTACTCTTAGATATTTTTAATCTATCTTGAGACGAAAACATGAAATTTGGGTATACTGCCCCTTTAAGAAAGTTCGGATTTACGATCGATCTGAAGAATGAAGCGCTTACAGTGGATCATGAAGAAGTTCTTATTCACAGAGACGAAGACGGGCTGCTAAGTGTTACGCTTGTGGATGATGTTACCCTGCCAGAGCGTTGCTCAATCTTCAACTAAATACTAAGGAGTGTTGTCGTGGCGTCGTGCAAGTACCGTCTTCCAGTTCACAGTATAGAACAATAGTTGCCTAGGAACCGTGTCTCCGCTACCACCGTCGTTCGTGTTGCGAGACGCAATCGTTTTAAAAGGAGAGGCAGTGTAGCAAATATTCCAGAAATCCCGATAGACATCGAGGCTGTGACAAATTTATTGTTAATTATTTGTAATAAATAAAACCACGTAATTTAATTTACGTTACACCCGCCAATGGTATATTTAGGTTATTAGAAGAAATAAAAAGAGGGTTAATTGACAAAGTTTTGTTGTTTCAAATATCATTTTAAAAGTAATATTTTTATGATATTGAGATAAAAAGGAAATGTATAGATCTTTTTTTGGCAAATGATGTGAAAACCGTTAGTTTATTTATTAAGGTACCTACCTTTTAAGATTAACTATAAAAAATCAACATTTATAGCTGATAGCTTAAAAACAATTGGCAATCGGGGTTCCTGTTAAAATGTGTCTTATTTAATGTTAATTAAATAACGAAAAATCAACAGTTTTCAAAGTGTTCAAGAAAACAAAAAGATTGGAAAAAATTCTCCCTACGTCCTTATTGTAGTTAGACTTAGACATACTTGTTAGACCGCATACAATACCCCTCCGTCGTTGTTGGATCAGATCAGTGGACCCAATGACATCTAATTTAAAAGCGCGAGGAGTATCGTAGATTACTAAATCTCGACAGAGATTTGAGATTCTGTTGCTTGACTGTTGTAAACTTCTCCGTACTTGTGTTCCTTTGGTCTCTGGTGCAAAGTAAAGTAATGAAGTTTTTAAAAAAATTTTCGCTTCAGGAGCTTCAACATATGGGGAATGGTTTTCGTTATGGTCCCGACAAAATTCAAATAGGTACAAAATGGAGTCTTAATAGTTATTTATGTATTAAGGACATAATAGTCATGTTTATATTCTCGAGGGCGACAAGTTAAAAAGCTCGAGGGCCTATGGCCCGCGAGAGCTTTTTAGTCGCCCGAGAGTATAAACATCAGTTTATGCCCGTGGTACATACACAATTTTATGTTTTACAAATAGTTTTCTTCGTCAAAATTCGTTTACAAAATAATTCATTATGTTTGATCGAGTATGCGTGTTTCGAATTTGTTAATGCGATTGAAACCATCCAAACGTCAAACGTAATTTTAAATAATTCAATTCATCGTGAATGAGCAACAAGGTCCAGAAACTATACGAAATAAGGCCAATCTTGTGATTTAGTAGGTATTGACAATTAATAATTGACGTTTCTAATTTTCAATGACCTGCAAATATTTGTTTGTTTTGTCATTAAGTATAAATGAGTTACTATGGCGATACTTAATGCCCTAGGGCATAAAGTGGTACTTTATTCCCGCGTATCACAGATATAAAATGTGCTATTATAGGTTAGTAAGACATCAATGAATATTTCTAATTACTGTCTCAACGTCAAAATTCCAACTGATCAAAACCCTTAAAGTAAAAGGGCTCGTACTAAATACAAATAGAAAAATACACTTTACCTTAATAATACAGCGTATAAAACTACCACTTGAGTGGTCCAACCTTGGAAATCATCATCTATATGGGATTCGTCAAATGAACCAAAAATTGCTGACGTTAAATCATGGCTTATTGCAGCTTTACTGTTTGCAAAATTCCAAGTAATGCTCAATGTTGGGTAATTCAAATGACCGAAGTAATTTGAAAACGTTTTAGGTTTGAATTTCTCACAAAGTTGTTTATAGCGGATGAGTAACAATGGCGGCGTTTAATCGAATCCATTTTTACTGTACAAATTGGGGTTTATTTTAAATTCCCCCGTTGGATGTTTCCTATTCATTCGCATTGCACAATATCAAACTGAACGGACTAATCTTGATAATATCGAATGAATTTATTATGTATTTACACTTTATTATTATTACTAATGACAGCTCTTCGTTCTCCTTTGAATCAAAATTGTTACGGGTTCCACGTGCGAGTTTTCCCAATGTTTTTTTTCCCGGGTGATCGATTTACCTTATTTCGTTCACTTGTTGCGCACGGAAACTCTTCTTGCTTCCACACAAATTTTACGTAATCCCAATGCGTATCCTGATCTTTCCCATACGTACACGTTTGGAGTTAATTTCCACTTATCGCGTTTCCGGTTTGTTGCTTATTTAATTTCTTTTTAAACGTATTACTTCACCGGCATAAAATTCTGGGTTCGCGCTGAATTTCAACTGTACTGATCAAACCTGTAATGCCTTACCCAAAAATTGCCTCTGGACGCGTTACAATATTTTAATTCCCTAACACACCCCAAAGTGGAATTAATAGGTCACATCGGCTATTTTTAATCATCAACTAATAGAGTGCGTTTCCTTTAAAAATCACGCGCGTGTAAGGGCGATAAATCAAAACCCACCACATTACTCAGTTTGTGCTTCTCACGCTGCGTCTCGGCATCAATGAGTAATTTTGATTCAACTGTTTTAGTCGCGTCAAAGACATTAAATTGTGTTATCGCCTGTGAGACTGTCGCCAGAAACTTTTCCATGCGATTAACCGGCCTGTGACGCATCCGATAAATATAGAAGATATAGTGTAAATGGTGGTAAATTAATTGGGAATACATTAACTTTAAGAATTTGGAAATAACAAACTTTTGAAATAACAACCCTTTGACGGAATCACTCTGGGCTCCCATTACACCGTATACCGTGAACAACGTCGTTTAAGAAGAGATAGATGTTCCGCAATTCGATCAACCGTAATAGGCTGCAGTGGGTGTCAGTGTCATTTGCTTATGGCCGGATAAAATCTCATAGACGACCCCAGTCCACCATACCAGCAGATTACAATAGAGTAACTCAAGACCAAATTGGTCAAATGAATTGCATCAAATTGTGTTTCGATCGAAGACTGGCGAAGGGTCAGACGATGCGCGGGGGGGGGGGGGGGACGTAATAATTTTACATTTTTTGTCGAACGCAATACATTTGGACAGGGAATACAAGGTCGTATGTACCAGGTCACTGCAGTTGGTCTTCATTGATGGTAACTTAAACGGTACCAGTTAATTCGCCAAATGTGTGTTTTCGCAGCTTGAACGAAACTTTCTACCCATATACGAATAAACACTTGCGAAAGCATAAACATTTCCAATGTTAAAAGGTTTTCTTAAAAATCTACGTAGGGGTAGGTTTTTGAGGAAAACAGTAGGTACGGATTATTTATTTATAGGTAAACGTCTAAGAAAAACGCGAAAAGTGCATTATTCGCGCTTTATAGTGTAAATATTTATGAAATGTACCTATACCTATGCGGTTAAAGAAGAGAGTAAACGTTATATTTTCATTTTCAAAATGAACAAGATACTAATTGCATTTATAATAACCCATTAACGTAAGTAGGTAGGTATACCTTACAGGGAATTGTAATGAAGATAATATTATTTCAGAAATCATTTCTGGAATTCAAGTCATTAAATGTCCATTAATTCTAAGACAAATTCTTTATTCGCGCTATTCATAGTCACTACATTAATTAACCAGTATAATAAAAGCTTGATATTCATGTGTTGCATCATATCGAAATAATCTTTGAGGTACTTAAAGATAATTAAGCAAAATTTGTCTTTTATTGAAGCTTTGCGATAAGGACATTCCTTTCCATAAGCATTGTATTCCTCACATAATGCAGTGTAAATCTACGGTACCTATATCATATTCATAAGTAATGGGTAATAGAGGGCCCTAAAAAAGTTGGCATTACACTTATTTTGTTAATGAAATGTTAGCCCATTTGGAAATACAGCGCTTTTGCGAAATTTGCGATTTTTTAACAATTAATTACTGAAAAAGCAAAGGAGCTTCTTGATTTTGTTGACTACAGGTCACAGTAGGAATCGTGCTATTTAATTTAGTTTTTCAATAATTAATTGTTAAAAAATCGCAAGTTTGTGAAACCTCGATATCTTCGAAAGGACAAACATTGGATACCAACAAATTGATCAAATTAACAATGGCGATATACATAGAAGAAAAATGCTTCCAATACCTTGTTTGTTAACATTCCTTGAAATGGACGTTGCGGTCGGACCCGTATCGTACTAAGTTTTTTTTGGTACAATGGAAAACTGCTTAAGTTTACTACATGTCGACTGGGTCTAGGATGGAGAATGGTTGTTGCCTTAGAATAGTCTTCAAGTTATAGACTCCGGGAAAAAATTCGA
Organism: Photinus pyralis; assembly: GCF_008802855.1. NCBI lineage: Eukaryota > Metazoa > Arthropoda > Insecta > Coleoptera > Lampyridae > Photinus > Photinus pyralis. The sequence continues at coordinate 40,845,844 of NW_022170596.1, read as the reverse complement.
AAATAACGAACCGTTGGGGGTTGGTTTAGCGTTCTTACTGACCAGGAAATAACACTGTTAATCTTACTGATTTTTACGGAAAAGGGAAAGTTTCGATTTTTTTCCATACACTTAAATTCTAGTAATGCAAAATGTTTCTTCACAAAGGTTATCCGTTGTTGTTATCCCGTCGCTCGCAAATTATTTGTGACTAATATGCTATACGAGATACTGGGTTTATTGTTCGCTCCAAACTAAATAAATATTCTTTCCACAGTACGTACTTGGGAGAAAGAATGTTTATGCTACTTCGCGTTTTACAGAATACGAAGTTTTTTGTTCAATCGTGGATGTTTTTTATTTTTAATACTATGACCTCGTTGTGATAATTTTATAATTAGGACGCGAATTTCGCCAAACTCGTGTATGCGCTTTTACCGCAAAGATGCAACTTTTATTGCGATATCTTAAAAAACATTATATTTGGTGCACTTTCACGAAATAAAGCACTAACTTTTTTTACAAACTTTGAACTCCAGTAATGTCAGAAATGAACCTTAAAATATTGTTCTAATACAAGGCTGTTCCCCCCGACAACAGGAATCCCTATTCCCTTTATTGGGGACAAAACTGGTCGCTTTCAAATCGAAAATGCGAATGCCCCGAGTTCTTTAAAAACAATCCTTTCTCATAGTTACTACTGATAATAAAACTCCTTATCGCAAACCACCAGATGTGTTAGTTCTAATACTTTATCTAATCGGAATAAATTACAAAAACTATAAAATTTAAACAAGAAAATATTATGCAATTACATGCAGTTCTAATCGAAAAAAACACTGAAATAACCAATTCAAGTAAAATAAACCAACCTTGTCCTTATTTCGTAAATAATCCCCCTGATTTACTTCATAAATTGAAATATTCTTATATACCTACACCGTGACCTGTCATCATTTTTGGTGTTTAGATCGAAATAAAACCTCTACATGCCGTTGGTTATACACAACGGTATGTCTCCTCGTCGTAAGTGAAAAAATTGAGTGGCAAAGAGAGCCAAAACATACAATTCCTCCCAAATGTGAACAAACCTACTTAAAATACAAAGTGTAGATACTTTGGGGGGGAGTTTTAACTAGATTTAGGGAATGATTTCTTTTAGATTTTCATGTATGACTCCTGTATAGAAAGGATATAGGGGATGAAAACAAGTAGTTCAACTGAAATCCTTACAAATTAATTTATACACTCTGTACCTATATAGAAATTCCACATGAAGCCTTGCTCGTATACCTAAGTACCAATACAAAATCTGACTTGGTTAAAACGTAAAGACTTCATATCACGCACGTTATAAGGGTATACAAAAAGCGATTCGATATCAATCATACACAACGCGAAAAAGTTTACGTATGTGCAAATACACCAAGCAAAAATTTACGTGTACTAAACATGGTACAAGAAATGAGAATAATAAATTATCTCAGACATGCGTGGCTTAAAAAATCAAGAACCTTAATAATAATACGATAACATGTAGTTAGATTTCGTGCTTCTTCTTAATTACCTTTAGCTAGCAGGGCGTTCTGAATGAAATTGAAATAATATTTTTATTCTTAATTGGATAAGAGTGTCTTGTGAACGTTATCGCGTTGGTATAATTAAGGTAATTAAACTAGAATTTATTATTTCAGCGGGCTATTCCACATCGAGCACGATGCAGAGCGGACATGTGATATTAAATATTATAAATTAACAACACCTAGATTTGGTCAACATGGATATCAAATGTTACCATTAGGGGGTTAGGAAATTCAAAACCTTTGCTTCTCTCTGTTATAGTACCTATTCGTTGTAATGTTCATTAGAGAGTTGATTTACTGTTATACCTACTCTTCTTTAAAAAAAAGTTTTATATTATCATTTTATTAAGCGTAAGTTATGAATTATTTAGAGTGTTTATAACTCTCCCAAAGTTCACCGTTTGTTGTTATTGTTTCTGGTTTGAAACTATCGCTTGATGAAATACTCGGAAATATAAAAACGTTTTTTTTTATCACCAAAGGGGGTAAAATTGAAACGATTCCTGTAATTATCAAATATTTACATTATGTGTTATCGCCACAGTAGGTACCTATACGGTGCAATTAGTCCAAAAACGGCCTATATAACCTCAACATCCAAAGTAAACGTTTCCCTCAACTCAAAATTGTTCTACCTATATACAGTCCACAAACAACGGAAACGCGGGAAACTTTTACTTTGAATGTTGCAGTTTGGGCCTAATTGCACCATATTTAGTTATAGGTAGGTATATGTATACAGGGGTGTTTTTAAGTGGACCATTAGAAGTATCTCAGGAACGGTTTGGACTTTTTTACCATTTTTGAATAATCGATCAAAAGGAATCATTTAAACAGAGGTGGGTACCTATTTCGAATGAATTTATTTGAAATACGTATTTAAAATAGAAAATGCCATTTTATATTTTAAATACTGTAGATAAAAACATTTTCTTTTTTATACTTTAAATAAATCAGTATAACTATTTTCTATTTAAAATAACGTAGTATAGATTCGATTCAAAGTTTTTCTGGTTTACCTGCAAATGTGATCTGTGGAAAGAAAATAAAAATGGTGATCTGTGGTAAATAAGTGCATCAAAACGCTTCCTTGCACAAAACGTGCTTGGCTTGCTTGTGTTGTTGTGGCTTGCTTGTTTACGTGATTTCTGTGGTTTACGCACGCGGCTCCTGCTGAAAGGCTGTTTTCATACGCAGGGATGATCATGCGACCAAAACGTCGATGCATGAATGATGATACATTTGAAAAACTTTTAATAATTAAAGCTAATGTAAATTTTATTGCAAATAAATAAATTGTAAAACCATTTTGTATTCGAAATGTTATTTCAAATACCTATTTTCTATTTTGTATTTTAAATAAATGTACAAAAACCATTTTGCATTTTACATTTTAAATACAATATCTGAATACATTTTGCATTTTCCATTTTAAATACTTATTTAAATGCATTTTACCCACCTCTGCATTTAAAAATATTAGATAGCCGCTCTTCCGGTTGTATCAGAAGGATACCGAAACTTTTTTTATTTTAAAAGGCATACTATCCTTTCTGATAGCATTTTCTAAAGAAAAGTCCACTTCAGAAAAATTTTGCAAGTACATTTTTTGCCGGTTTTCTATCCTCTTTCCATTGAAGCATAGTAAAGATATGGTTTCCATTTTTGAGTTTTTGACCAAAAACCGATTGTCAATTTTGAACGCTTATTCGTATTACTTTCAAATCACAATAACATTTCAAAGCGTGGGCTTTTAGTTGTTAATTCGTGAAAAAAGCATTTTGCTAGGCTGTCAGACAACAGTGATATGGCTACATAATTTACTGAACCTCTGAAACCGCGAAAAAATGTCAAATAACTTCGAAACCATGTCAGTTAGACATTATATGCACAAAGTCAAAGTTTTATGAAGAATTCGAAACTGCCATTAAAAAAGGTAGGTAGTGGCATTTGAAATAAAAAACTTCCGGTATCGTTTTGATACAACCGTAAAAAGCGGCCATCTGGAAAATATTTTTAAATGATCCCTCTTGATCGATTATTCAAAAAAGGTAATGGATCCCTAATCAAAATTCCAAACCGTTCCTGAGATACTTCTAGTGGTCCACTTAAAAACAACACCCTGTATAACCACACCTTCACCTAATCGGCCGAGCCGAAAAGGACTTTTTTCACTGCATTATTATTGAATGACTTTTTATGATAGGTAGGTACTACACGTGGTACTACAGGTAGATTTACAAGTCGGATTTCGTCATAATTTTTATTCTGTATTTCTTTTTACAGTTTCATTACTTACCTACGTGCCTAATGTTTAATTAACCATTTTTTAAAGCTCTATTCACTCTATTCATGATAGCTATACAAAACATGAAATTGATTCGTTTCACCCCATTACATTACATTTCCATATAAATGTTACAGTTAGGTACCTACCTACCTATTAATCTTTTCGCGTGAAATTTCGGTGCTAAGAGAGTTAGGGAAGTACCACACAATTAAACAACTGCATACGAGTACATATTCAGATTGTAACGGAAACGCTCCAGACATGACGTCGCCTTTGGCGCTCTGAAATTTTCTACGCGCGCGATAGTGGGATTTGTATAGGAATATTCCAGACTTATCCGGTAATTACGCGAGTGTTCTTGACTTACATTGCTTGCGTGGATAAATGGTTGCGGACCGAACATCGCAAGCAGTTTTACTACCGAACCAGATCGAGTACGGACGAAACATTGAACGCGAAAATCTGATATAAATTGCGAAGGTGTAATATAAATAGTCGATATCAATTGTACAGTTTTTATAGTGTTATAGTTTATGAAACGTTAACTTTTTTTACTTCACGTCGTCGATTTAATGCAACGCGCTATTGTTGACGTGCAGAATAAGGATGAACAAAGTACGGTTCCGAAAAGGTTACTCGATTCTAGATCGCATTGCTTACGTCAAATAATATTAATTGAACTAAATTTCGCTGAAGCGATGAATCTGGAATATTTAGAGACCTAGTATGATGGGTTTGATTTATGGAACTACCGCGCGTAGGTAATGTGTGGTGCTAAACGAATCAAATGAGTTAACGAATAAAGCATTAACCTGCAATTTCCGCCATTTTGTGGGTGTTCTTGTCGAGTCAAAAAAGTATGGACGAGAAAAGAACGAATCGTTTGTGACCCACGGGAGCATTAAATGCGTGGTTCAAAATACAGTAGTTTTTGAGGGACTCTGCGATTACCCATCTAGCTGAAAGCTATATGTTTTACTGTTGAGTGAAAGAATCGAGATTCACTCAACGGTTTTACTGATTTGCGTAGTAGTCCAGTTTGTAAACGCGAATCGCGGTTAGGTATTGAGATGTACCCAGGCCAGCTCCGAGAGACTGAGCAACTCAAGATTTAAATTCAAAACTTTCCCTCCGAAACTAACTCAACCCCATGGCACGTGATAATAGGACCACTTACTACGTTGTGTTTTTGGAGTCGCTACAAGATACCTATGTGTTGCCTGGCGAAGGGAGGATCAAGTAAGGAATACAAATAAAACAAGTACATGCTTTAAAAACGGAGATTTAATCCAAATAATTCTCATTGCAAGATTAAATTTAGAAAATGGTAGTTCACCGAGTACAAATATAAAAATAGGCTGGAAAAAATGAACTGACCAAGAAAAACCCAGCCAACAAATTAATATTGAGTTTTATAGCAAAATTTGTTGTCTGTGATGGCATAAATGCATGTTGTCAAGTACATCAATACAATGTCGAATCACAGACTCCGCTGGAATTCATAAAGAATTCATAAAGAATCAATATTTCACACACATAACGAAAAACAATCATTAAAACAGTACAATAAATTCACATAATAAGTTTGGATATTGGATGATCAGTCCAAATCCCACACCGAGTAGTCTTTAGTTGCTCTGGTCATATGTCAACATTGTATGAAATCGGTAGGAGTTGGCCTCTCAGAAGAGCATTTCACAAAGGAAGGATACCCCAATGGATACACAATGGGCACAACGGGAACACGCCGTACGCTTTTAGTAGATCCCTGCGCAAGTGAGGCCGGGACTTGTCTGCGCCCTCATGTACGACTAAGCGGGACCCCAACTTTCATTCACACATCTCTAGGGCCAGTCTAACCCACTAGTTAATAAAGTGCCGGGTTATAAATTACCGAACTTCAGGCTCTCTACAATGAGTACTGACAGTAACCGATCAAAAGACAAATCATGACATAACAAAAATAACAGAGCAGCCATCGGAAAACTCGCACGCATACATAATCATAAACAAAACATACAGCATTTATGTAGGCGTTGACAGTTGACATATTTGCACTGGCATAACAAAGACTGACACAAAACCAATATTCGGTCACTAGGTACATGTCAGGAATCGACTAAACGAATTGATTAGCAATATCGACAAGATGGCTCTTTTCAAAGACATAAAAAAACAGTACATAAAACATATCTCTGCATATGTCAGTTCTGAACTTGAATCGAGATATTAAATATCGGTGTCCAATATCAATATCAAATATAGCACAGTACATATTCGAAACAAGTCACCCTGCCAAATATTAATAATCATAATCACTCGGTTCAAGTAAATAGTATGAGCATAACGTTAAATATCACATTATAATAAAGCAAAGGAGCATGTCGTGGCAAAACATTAGTATCAAGTAATTAATTCTCAATGCCTAGTGCAATATGTAACAATCAACCACCTAATGTACGTCACTCGCCCCCAGGTGAAGCACCCTGTAAATAAACAGTAACATATTCATGCCAACAAAAGCGAAATGTGCTGCAATAAATTCAATTATAAATAAATATGTAGTTATGCATACTTGTATTGAATATCGCCCATAAGGGAACATACAGTATCTAAATACAAATAAAAATACGTAAATCGGTCAGTAATTCATGTAGCCAGCGCTTGAAACAAAGGAGTACTGTAAATTGGAAAACAACATATTTATGTAGAATCTCTATGCATTTAATTCAAAAGTATGACAAGTATAATTAAAAGCAATTAATTAAAGTAATTAAACGTAATCAGAAGAGTTTCTAGGTGTCAAGGAAATGAGAGTAGGTACATGTTTGGGATCACGTGAATTTTGTGTTTTCGCAAGAAAAAAGTTAGTGCGCAATACGTGATATAAATCGACACACGCCGGAAAAAGGAACTCATTGGGAAAATTTCGTTTGATCCTATATCAGTTTAAAAATAGTGCAAGTATTTGCTGCAGCTTATGGTAGGTACCTCTATAGCCGTAGTACCATTGTTTAAGTAGGTATTTAAACAATGCCATTAGATATACAATTTCTGTAGGTAGGTATGCACCTTTAAGATAAGGGAAGTAGGTAGTGCAGTGGAATAGGTAGATAGGTACCTATATGCCCTGGTATTTCCTCTATGCGAATGCATAGGCGCGAATCTCAAAGAGAGTTTCATGAGGTACCTAAACATTTCGCTAATTGGAAGAATATCGAAGAGATAAACTGTAGGTTCGTTCCTCTAAAATAAAAAAAATGGTTTTCGTAATCAGCAATTTGGAAATGCCCCTTGTAATCCCATAATTAACAACATGTCTAGATAGCTTTATGTTAAAAAAATAATTAAGTATCTACATATGTTCGTCGACAAGAATAAACAGCTAAAAAATACGGTGACAAAACTCCTGTTGCTTACCAAGATCAACAAGTAAGAACGTGTTATAAGATCCACCCCCTGGTGTTATTGGCGTTGTATACACCAACGGGATTTTCTAGTAGCCCTTAGAATATTGAGCTCCAATAGCAGGGGTCATATTCTAAACCAATCCTCGGCTTGTGCACCCCGCCATTCTGCAAGATTCCAAGCATGGCCTACTGTGGTTTCAGTCAAGTTGTGTTCACCGTCAATAAAGGACTTCACCCGTGTTACACTTATATTTGTGTTTTATTATTTTGTTGCCGGCAATTTATTAATAAACGAAATAGTTTAGAAATATGTTTTTGTGTTTAGTGAGAATGGTTTGAGTGGTATAGGTACTGAATAATTTATTATGTCATCTTGAACTACAGCGAGTTTCACTTGGCCTTAATGTAAAATATAAACTAAAATGATTAACGCATTTATGGACACCGGTCATCATCATTTGGCCACTTATGGTTTAAAGATGAGCCCACCGCCACACAACGGCGGAGGCGCGACGATTCCGTCGCCGCATCAAAATTCCGCGGCCGCGATGACTGCGCCGGAAGTGGGACCCGGAACACAAAATCACCACTTCCAAACAAATTACAGTCACATGAGCCACTTAAATCCGCACGCTGGATACGCGGCTAGAGATTTTTTGTTACGGCGCGACCACCACGACTTTCCGACGGCACAGACAGCACCAAGCGATCCGGTATTATTTCATCATCCGCACACAGATATGACCCACCATCAACATCCACACCTAGGACCACACCATCAAATGTTATACACGCGAACGGACCATCATGCAGCTTACCACACGCAACCAAATCACCACCAGTATTTAAACCCACACATGGCAATGCCGCACCATCCGACAAACGTTCACGGGGCATTCTTCAGATACATGAGGCAGCCCATTAAACAGGAAATGCAATGCCTATGGGTAGACCCGGATCAGCCACCTCCTAGGAAAAATTGCGGCAAACATTTCACAAGCATGCACGAAATTGTAACGCACTTAACGGTCGAGCACGTTGGCGGACCAGAATGTACAACACACGCGTGCTTCTGGCAGAACTGTACGAGGAATGGCAGGCCCTTCAAGGCGAAATATAAGTTAGTTAATCATATACGTGTACATACAGGAGAAAAACCTTTTCCATGTCCATTTCCCGGATGCGGTAAGGTTTTTGCACGAAGCGAAAATTTGAAAATACACAAAAGGACGCATACCGGTAAGTTTTCTTTTTATTTACACTGCATCCCCATCGTTATATTCCAATTTCAACCGTGTCCGATGTACAAAATGTTACACATAAAACCCTCAATAAATGAATTCAGTGTTAACTAGAAGATGAAAGGCGATTACGCGATTTTCAACGCCGTCCGTGCCCTTTGTTCCGTGATTTGAAGAGCCCTCGAGGCCAATATTGAGCACTGGTAGAGAGTTAATAGCCGTTTATAGGGCCGTTGGCGTTTAGGGGTGAACACATGTGTATGTATTTACCATTTATAATCAATGAAATGAATATTTGAATGTCAACATGTATATACAAGGACGCGATGGATTCCATTTTCGAATTTGTTTGATAAGCCGTGCGGAAAGGCGGCCAAAAATCTTTTATGTCGTATTTGAAAAGGATAGGAATTGCGAATTGACATTTATCTCCATGTAAAACTGGGCACAAAGGATTATTTGTTTTAAATATTGGTACCTAAATATAACTTTTGTACCTACCTACCATCTGGTCGACAGGTTTCTTTTGTCAAAAGTCGATTGCTAATTTTCGACATTCATTGTTTATAAGAAACAATTGGGGAATTATGTAAAATTTGTCCTTAACTTTTGTATATCTAATTACCGAACTTTAATGCAGTAAATGCATTTTTTTGTAGATAATGCTAGCTTTATCTACCTGCTCTAACGACCGTAGTGGGTAAATAGGTGACTAAGATTTTTTCTGGGATTTCTCAAATTTATCTACTTACTGCAAAAAGTTAACATTATGAAATCAAATTAGGTACCTAAGCCGAGGTATAGAATAAATAGGTACCTATCCCATATCCGACGGTCATTGAACATATGCTCAATCGTGAAGTTATACTCGGATTCAAAGCAACCTAGGGCATGTATCGAGCCGTAGGCTCATAGGTATAGGTACCTACTTAAAGAGAATGGTTTTTATTATTTTTTTATACCTAGGTACCTCGAAAATACATCAATGGCTTTATTTCAAAATTTTGTATCGTAGTCTTTGCATTTGTAAGCTAACATTGACTACCTACATATTTATAGATTAATAGGTACCGAGTGATCAGAAATGGTTGTTTCAAATCAGTACAGGTATAATATTTTTAATTCTCCATTTATTCTCCAACATATAGTAAGAAAACCAGCACACAGTCTAGTTGCCAGATTCAGATCTTTAAGCAATTTAGCTAAGGTCATAATCTGTTTTTATAACACTAATATTTTAAACCGTTTCTAAGATTCATTTAAACTCGTTTCTTAAGTTAGCTATAAAATTCATTGTTTCTTATAAAGTACGTCCTTAATTTTCCGTACCTAATGTTGTTGATTCTATTACCATGGTTAACTACCATCATTACTACCTACGCCAATCTTGAGAAACATTTTTTTCTCATGATCACATATTCATAAAAGACAAATTCGGATAAAATATGCTTCACTGTTATAAAAATGTTGAAGATAACACGGTTGTTTTGTAGTTTAAAGGACTCTTCCGGTTAAAACCTCGCTCCCTTCTGTCTACGCTCGGATTTAAATAGGCGTCGTCCTTTAAAGTAGGTACATATAAAACACCGAAGTATAGTTATCATTATAGTTAATAGCTATATCCATCCGATTGCTTCTTCCAAATGATGGTGCACTGCGATACTATGCATTTAAGTTAAACGTTTGCATAATCAATGGTCGCGTTCCGATTTGGTAAGTGGTACCACAGATTTAATAGTATATTTAAATCTGTGGTGGTACCTATAGGTATAAGAGGAAAGAAAATTCATTTCATTCATTCGTTTATTTTACCTATATATAGACAAGGACGGACCTAGACAAAAAAATTGGGGGGGCAGACATGACAGACATGACATTTTGCCAACTCAACAGTAAAAATTTCCAACTCAAACGGGTAGTAGATATCTATTACGTATTAAGTATAAGGCGTGTCAGCAGTATGAACTGGGAAGTGTTCCGTGTTATTTGAGCTCTTATCAGATTGCGGATTCCACTCGGGGTTCCTTTAAAAAATTAACATTTCTGTCCAGTATATCTAATTCTTATTTTAAATAGATACAAGCATATTTTTAGCTTCCTAGAAAGCAGTTCTGTCAAGAATTTGACACCTGGTTTTTAATAAAACCTTTTCGTTGTCATTCCTCATTCCTTCAATAGTCGATTTATTACCTATATCTACGATTTACCTACTTTCGCGGCATTCGCCCACTGGTAATGAAAATGATCAACTCTTGTCAAAATTGCCAACTAGTTAAGTATTGGAGGGGCAGCCTGCCCCCCAAAGGTCCGTCGCTGTATATAGATATGTGTTGGGAAATTGTAGGAAACAAATTATTGCCCGAGGCCTTTGTCTCAATTTTTTTCTTTTAGTCCTATTTCCTATATACCTATATTGATGAATTTTTTTGATAAGAATCCGATTAGCTTTTTGAGTCAATTCAAAAAGATTGTTTAATCATCAGAGTGATAAAATTATTATTATTATTATTGTCATACTTAGGTACCATATACGAAGCCACGGGAAAAGCAATCAAATGTCCACACACACATGCAACTTTGTTAATAATAAATCTATTTATTAACGGAACTGAATTATTTGCCATCGGTCCGCTTTACATTTTAGTAAATGGGAATGAGGTATCTGAAGTAGATAATATGAAAAAAATTCATCCATACTCAAATCCATTATGCAAATGATGCTTTCAAAGATGTGGCGTCATGGTGTGGCGATGGCGATGTTCTCTATATGGTCAATAATCTCCCGATTAATACTGTGCGTTAAATGAATGGATCTCTTGAATTAGTAAGTTACTAACTTTTTTCTCGCAAAATTATTGCGATCTCATTTTTTGTGCTGCCAAAAAGACTTTTCTTATTCCTTGCTCTTTGCTTTAAGAGGTGGCGAGGTTGGGGATAGAGAATGCATTAAACACGATACAGAGGAATTTTCGCGTGGCTATGAGAATCAAAATGCTCAGTTGTGAGATGAAGGGGGGAGGGAGAATACACACACCACATGATAAGGAAAGTGTTAAAAATTACAACCTTTCTTGAAATTATCTATTTGCGTATTTTTCAAAAAAACGTCTTTCCGTACGTTCGGGTGATGAGGGACAAGATCTCGGCATTGAAGTCGTAGAAACCTCGTTGATTTTTCTGTCGTACTCCCTTTTTGGTTAAGTTAGTAGAGCCAACTATTTATTGACCAATTTCATCTAGGAAACTGCAAAACACATTGCTTTGATGCACAGTAGCTGTATAAATTTGGTGCTTGTTTCTGTCATGCTCTCATTTTGGTTAAATTGGTAGCGAAACATCTGCATTGATTTCTTAATTTCCTTGCAAAAACCGCAGAATGCATTACCTTGAAACACACTACTATAACTTATGGTGCTCGTTCCGTCTTGTTTATTTACCTAATGGATTAGTTTCTATATTTCCAATTGTGGATACCAATTCGTTATTTCTTTATGGCGCCTGCAAATAAGTCTAGATTACCCTGCATTTTTTGACCACACGTATCCATTCCTCCTTTGACGCATCATCACAACTTCATCATCATCAAAACATTTAGGGGGATACCCCGTTTTGGTATGCATAGTTTGTCTCGTAAGTGATCGTTTAAAACGAAACATAAATTCCAACATGTTGTGTGGTGGCTACTTTTATATGGAAGGATTTTATCTCAAAGGTCTTATCGCATTGGGATCTCGGAAACTATAAGACATACAGATTCGGTTAAATGAGGAAAGAGTTGTCGTTTTAAGAGCTTATTTAAGATATTCTTTTGTTTTCTGAAAAAAATCCACAGTTCACTAGATATGAGCGAAAAACAGATTTAGTGATTTTTCATTTAACTGTTGTAGAATCGTTATTATTACAAATACAACAAAATCACACGAATAAAAGTTTTAGACATTTTAATTTAATGATGAACATACTAATTTATTTTTAGATCTTGCAATTTTTGAGATATAATACAAACTTTAATTTTTTTAAATGGTAGTCATAGTTGGCTTTGCCATTGTTAAAAAGGACTAATTTTTCTCTTTATAATGATATAAGACTTGCTAAACGCACTTTAATAAATGAACGCCCTGCAGTAATTTTCGTATTATTGAGAGCTAAGTAAACAGAGTTGGCCAGGGAAAACAAAATCTAGTGAGATAGGTAATATAACTGTGGCACATTTAACATATTTAAAGACCATCTTCAAAAATTCACTATGAAAGTTAAATTAATAATCTTATTCAATACTTATTAAAAGTATCATGCCATGGAAAACAATAAATAAACAAAATATTGCTGTTCCTTCATTGTTGTACTTGAAGGCCTCAAAGAAAACTTGGATTTAATGTTTGGCGCGCAATTATTGGATCGCAAATTTTTAGACCTTTCATTTACCTACGACGAAAAATTGGACAGGCCAATGTTATCTTCATTTTCTACCAAATGAATTTCAAGATATGTAGGATGGGTTAGATTTGGAACACGATGTAATTTACGCTGGTTTCAACACAACGGTGCCCCACAGCACAAATAACTGCAAGTTAAATATTATAATAGACAGTAATTAAGACAACAAAAATGTTTAACATGGCAAAATCTGTTTTTACTACTCTTAATAACGCAAACAGTTCTGTATCATGTTTATTTGTCAAAGTAAGTACAATGAACCTTATATCATTGCAAACAGAAAAAAATGCACTTTTTAAAAATGTCACAGCCAACTATGGTTGCCATTAAAAAAAATGTAAGTTTGCGTTATAATTCGAAAATTATAAAAGAAGAATGAATATTAATAAATGTATCTTATTAAACGGAAAAGAATATACAATTTTTGTTCTTTGCATATTTCTGTATTTTTAATACTAACGATTCTATAACGGTTAAATGAAAAATCACTAAATTTGTTTTTCGCTCATATCTAGTAAACTGTGGATTTTTTAAAAAAAAACAAAAGCATATCTTGAATAAACTCTTAAAACGGCAACTCTTTCCTCATTTAACCGAATCTCTCTGTCTTACGGTTTCCGAGATCCTAATGCTTAAAATGAAAAAAAAACTCAACCTGTATATACAGTATAAGTCATATCATAAGAGAATAAAAATATGTAGTTAAATTATTGAATTTACTATTCTATTCGACCCTTACGCGCATCTACATATTGGATTATAGATTACGGAAGATTAAATTATCTATAAAATGAAAATCTTACAAAGAGTAGATTGAGTTTTCAAATGGTATCCCACCAGAATCTCCAAGCTAGTTAAACTCTATACCTACTGGAACACGATCCAAAGGTGCTAAACGTAAAGTTATAAAGTATGATAAGGTACATTTGAATCCACTTCAAAACATGAGCGTTTCTTGTACTTAATGTTTCGGAAAATGGATTTATTGCAAAACGCAATTGAATTTTGGACACCCTGTACCTATATGGGGTGTCCAACGACGAGTTCATTACTATTTGGAAAACTAACCTGAATAGATGTTGGTATTGCGCAGTACGCAATAACTGTTAAGATTTTTCTTGGCTCAGATGCCAGAACTATAAGCCACCAAATTCAAAAAAACGAACTAAATATATTGCAAACTGGATGTAGGGAAGGCCTCGGACGGGCGGACAGAGAAAGTGGCTGCAATAGCGCATCCATAACTTCATTGGGAAATGCGCTAACAAAGTTTTCGCATTTTTTAACTGCAAAATTCGAGGCAAAATTTTTTTTCAATTTAAAAATTTTATTTAAACGAAATATTTAAAATTGTGTAACAAAGAAGAAAACAATAATTAACTATAACAAAAAAATTTCGTCGAACTGTTTTTCAGTTGGGAGAGTGCCCAGGATACATGCACTATTTCCACGTTGGATGGCCAAGGATATCCTTTGAAATAAAAATTGCTTAGCGCGTTTGTCGCCGGATTCCGCAATTAAGCTTTTGCCTATTTTATTCAGAAAATCTCGTGATTCCTTGCACCATGGTCCAAGTGTCTCGAAGGCAAGTCCCATAAATATATAATCTTTCTTTAGATCTCGATATTTGTTATTTGATATGAATTTCCGAACACTTACCTACTTGTAGATTTTTTTGGGAAATTTTTACATATTAGATAGGGTCATTCATTTAAGCAGATCCTGATTATAATGGGCCTACTTCGTTTGCTCTATAATATACAGGGTGAAAATGTTATCTGGAACACTGAATATAGGTAGGTATATATATTTTCAAAGCAACTTTTTTTTTAATAAACTTTTATATGGTACCCAAAAATATATAAAGTTTGCTACCAATCTATGCACTTTAAATTTGTGACCAGTGGCGCACTTCTGAATAGCAGCATAAAAAACTTACTAAGTATAGATACCTATTAAGTACATAATCAAATTTAAGAGAAAAACTCAAATTAAGGGAAATAATTGTGTTAATTTTACTAGTGTGGGTTGACAAAAACGTTGTTCTTTATGCGGAAGCAATTTATTGTATCAAAAATCATTAAAAATTCATAAGTAAATCTCGAGGTAAATCTATATGTTATAAAATTCTTTACAGTGCCTACAGCACTAAGGGATTCACTTTTTTTTAGAAAACCCTTTTTTGTAATATGACTATATAAAAACATGATTCAAACTAGTAAAATTATGAATAAAGAAACTATTTTCCCTCGTATTTTCCTTAATTTGAGTTTTCCTCAATTTGAATTTTCCTTTTAAATTTGATTATGAATAATATAAGTTTTTTATGCTGCTATATCCAAAAAAGTGTACTCTTTAAGAACATGCAATGAAAACTTGTAGTTGCTGTTAAAAAAATGCCTCTTTGACCTTGCAGAATACGCCACTGATCACAAACTTTTCATGCTTTTGGATACCGTAAACAGCTTCTTTAAAAAGATGTTCTTTTGAAGATACCTATAGGTAGGTATATCTATGTATGCAGGGTTCCAATTTCCAAACTCCAAATACATACAAAATACAAAGTCTTCACCCTGTATACGTAACTATACCTAACAGGTCTAAAAGGAAATTTATTTTGTGAAGGAGTATGTTTTCAAAAAATTTCGGAGAAACAAAAAAAATTCAAAAACCATTCGATTTAGGCTTACTGTTCTTTATATGTCCAATTTTCTCAAAAGTTTGCGCAGATTTAAAACAATGAAAAAGTAGGGTACCTAATTCCAAAAGACGAAGGGTGAGCTTCCGATACCTAGATGTAGCATGTTCACTTGTTCACGTCAACTCTGTACCGTAAGTGAATAAACCTTAAAATATGAATAGGAAAGATAACCGTGAGATAAACAAGAATAACTTACCTCACCAAACGTTACAACTTTCTAATAAACACTTACGGGCTATTTTTATCTAAATACGTACAGGGTGATTCAAGATCCATTTGAATTTGTTTCCTAATTTCCATTTTTATTCAGTAGGTACCTATAGCAAAATTGATTACACATTTACAATGAGCGAAATACAGTAGGTAAGTAGGTATATCTCATGAGATTAGGTGTATACAGCAGCAGGCGGTCACATTACGAATGCTTTAAATCACCCTGTATAATTTTATCCTCAATGGTTTTAAACCTCATTTCAAAAGAGCAGAAAGACATCTAAAACACTATTAGGCTAACATTAAATTTGCTGAAGGGTAAATGATCTTATATGGTTGTTATTGTAACTACATTAATTATTTATATGACATGTTAGGATTCCATTTCTTTTGGTTTTGTATTTATGTACCTATACATGTACAAATAAAGATCAAGACAACGCTTAAAATATTGTATAAGAATATATTATGGATATTTTTGTTGTTTAAGATACAATCTTTTGATAAATCGTTTGCGAAAGGTTCACATTCGTGTTTTATTTTTATTTAGATGTGTCGATATCGCCTTTACGAAAGGACATCGTTATCAAAAGCCGCTCCCATTTGTAGGTAATTGGAGGTAATTTCTCTTTTTCTTTGCAATTGGGAGAGTTTGTTCATATCCGTTAGATCGTTAGGGTGGTATTTGAAGCATTAAAAATCGGAGCGCATTTCCACGGTTTGTAAAAAAAAGAGGCGCGAGGAAAGCTTTAGATTTCGCCGGTTGTCGACCGAAAGCCCACATGCTTGGTTCCCATGACAACGGGAAAGCTCTTAGAAGGCTGCGATATTTGCATTAAGAGCATCGCCACGCAGATTTCAATTATTTATGTTCAGAACTTTATCTTTTATTACACTAACCGAGTAGGTACGTATAGTCCAAAAGAAAAGTAGCGTAGGACTTTTGACCGAAATCGTTTACTTTTGAACTACCTAGCCCATATAATTTTTAAAGTATAAGAATATTTTATTAGACAAGAAGCATGGACCGTATGCTCCAAAATTAGTCTGTTAATTAATGAAGGATGAAAAGATATAATTTCAGAGTTATTTTTTGCTGCCCTTCTGTTACCCAAGTTTGAACCATAAATTAATTATAAAATAAATATGGGCGTTACTGATGAGAGCAATATTTCAATGTATGAGGTGGCCGTTGAAGGAGGGTTTTAGTAGTCATATAGGCGGATCCTGCTATCACCTGGGGCTTTTGGTAGCAGCTCCATTAGTTCACCTCTAACACACTCGACTTTATTTTCTTATTAAAGGAATTGCTCGTAAGATTACTACAACCGCCGCGCAATTCAACAAATAGCTCCGAGTCTCTGCATTTAACAACCCGCGACGATTTAAGCGCGCACCTGGAACTTGCAGGAAAACAATTAATTAACCTACGACTGATTTCGTATTAAATTTATATTGTGATTGAAGACGAGTTCGACTTCTATGCTGTATTTCGACATTAATTTATTACTAACATCGCATCCGCGTTTACCTGCACAATTTCCTAATTATAAGAGCTACGCAGCTTGTTTAAGCGCACCATTATTGGAGATAGATTGATGGGTTTGCTAAATTTTAATTGAATGTCTTGTTTTAATCACTAACTTCTCAAATTGTAGAGTGTTTCATTAAGACATTTTTTTTTCGTTATTGTTGGTACCTGAAGGTGATGGAGCGAATTATAACAAATGACCCTTTGAGCGTTCCCAGTTCAATTATTAGGTACTCACAGATCTGTGGAAATGGAGTTATTTATTACCTACTCCTAGTTCATTGTACTCAATTGTAAATCACATTTTTAGGGGTGGTTTTTAACCGTCAGGGAATTTAATTTTGATATCGCCGTTTGTAAATGTAATTAATAAACATTACGAGAGTATCCGTTTGTTAGTGTACAATGCTAAAATGCTGTAGTCACGTACATTATTTAACATCAAATTTTAAGTTTATACAATTATTGAGCATCGTATGTTATCTTTGTAGGTACATTTTAACATTATCTTGAAAGCCGCCTTCACCTGCGAAGTGCTAATTTTTCATGGCCAAACTCGTAGAAAAACATCTGTGTACATCGTAGGTAGGTCCCTACGCCAAAACGAGAAATCCAGTTGTTGAGTAACTATGGTAATCGTAATAGTGGAAGTGTATCTTCTAAGTTCAAGTAGATAAATGTTTCGGAATCTCGACTATCCGAATATGTTGTACAGTACTCCAGTAAGAATAGACCAAAAAATAGCAAATAGGGGAACTAAATCATGTATTATACCAATTCCTTCGGAAATGTATAGCAGGTGATCAACATAAGTATAATAAAATCCCCCGACTACCGAGTATGCTAAAGGGGGGGGAGG
Organism: Photinus pyralis; assembly: GCF_008802855.1. Taxonomy (NCBI): domain Eukaryota; kingdom Metazoa; phylum Arthropoda; class Insecta; order Coleoptera; family Lampyridae; genus Photinus; species Photinus pyralis. The sequence goes on along the minus strand of NW_022170596.1, from coordinate 40,827,600 downwards.
GGGGAGGTCGTGACTTTGATTTTCTACAATTTTGATTCTATAAACTTTCTTAAAAAACCCACCGTTTTGAAGTTTTTGACCCCCCAAGACTGAATATGTGAATTATACACATCACACATGACCAGGCACATGACTATACTAGCCAACTCGATCCGCATAGCGGAATTTTTTTTCGATTTGAAAGCAAGTTTTACTGTAGTGGATGGCGGTTTCCTCCTTCACCGAGTCAAATGGACAGTTGAAACCACCTTCTCTTCCATCGCAGAACACAGCGCCATATATGGAAAAAGTAAAACCATGCTCAAATATACTTTCAGAAAAAGCCCAACGAAACTCGAGCAATTGCTAGTTTGTTCTACAACACAGCATCAAGCCTAATAGTGTTGAAAGAGCAGGTGAAGCTTTGCTCCTGCTAATGTATCAAGCCGCAGAAGGATTTGAATGAGCACAGATACACGTGCTTATCATAAAATCCTCAACCAAGGCGAGAGTCAATCTGTCTTCTCTTCCACAGACTAAAGAGGCGTCTAGGCAACAATCTCGCAGGGTGTACTTCCAGATCCAGCAATGGTTTGAGAACAACCACGATCCACAACGGTGGGGTTGGGTGAGAGGAGAGGATCGAATGGTCCACCCCATCAAGATCGACCCGCCAGCACCGGAACATGTCCTAAATTTGATCTAACGCACCGTTTCCATGTTATAAGTAAAAAAGTGAGGCACTCAAAACCGTTCTATTCCTTCCTCTCTACTTTAGCACAACCGGTAGTCGGGTCGGGGGGACTTTACTTTATGTTGATTAGGGGAACGTCCCCAACACAATTCCCAAGGAATTGGTAATACATGAATTAGATCCTTTATTTTTCCTATTTTGACTGCGGGCTACAGGTATCGCTAGTTGTGTTATTTTTTACCAATGGCAAAATTTATTTGCCTTTATTTTTGAGTATCTACTTGTAATTCAGAATCTAGAATTGGTATCGGTCGCAAATCGAGTGAGGAGCAATGGTTTTAACTAAAGTCCGTTTCAGATGTCCGTGCAGTAAGGGAATGTGCAATGTGCATAGGTGTAGCGAAAAATTTTAAAGAGCCGTAACGCAATTTCCTTTTGAAAACCAGTATTTAAAATACAAATACGAAAAGTACGGTCCATAGCAATAAGGGTTTGAAAGCATCGCCTAGCTAGACAATAGTTAATGAGCTTATAATGGTATTATTTACACGTTTGAAATGTACATGTGGGTACAAATGAGTAAAACAATTACCCATTCACATTAAGTACAAATTATTAAGAATGCATTCCAGAAATTTATGCAATTAAATCAAGTGTAATTACCATGTATAATCATTATTCTTTATTATAAAATGTAGGTATATAGATATCATAAATATTTAATAAAAACGTATTAGATGCTAGCTGAAACCCTAAAGTATGTTGAAATGGTGCGCTACTGGAATATAGCTGCAAGCGGATTCCTTTACTGCACAGACATCTGAAACGGACTTTATATAGATCGTTTTTTGATCTTCTGTGTAATTATTTCATAAAATTTGGCGCCTTGAATATACACTGTGCTCAATGTAAGGGGGGATCTCCGAAACCATAGAAGATACGCCGATGGTCAAATTAGAGAAAAGAAGCGCAAGTGTCATTATCATGTTTTAAAGAAATCTAGAAAATTCCGATTACTTACGAAGATATGTCAGAAAGATCGAAATTTGCCGATGGGGTTATATTTTTTCTGATGTTATTTGAACAGATCCAAAAAAATAAAGAACACTTTCTGATAGCCACTTTACGAGCTCTACAGGACAGCGTTGGGAGATTTCCAATGCAACGTTTCCTTAACTTTTTTTTATATGGCCCGTAAAAAGGTGCACACTGTATCGACTAGTATTTTTTATTACGAATACAACGATGTAAGGCACAAAAAACACAATTCTTGGAAACTGATGTTGGCTTCAACAGGATGGTGCACCCGCGCACAACGCCCTAATCGTGCAAGAATACCTATCAGACAAATTTATCATTTTCCAGGTAATGTGTGCGATAGGTACATACTCTCGCACGATTTTGGGCCCTCCGAGCTGACATTGAAACCAATGAAATATAGTAGGTATATACTTTATCGACAGTTTTTACAGATTTGAGAATTTTGGTAATATATCGAAACATTTTGTACTGGATTGAAGTCCGGAGTTGCATAATATAGTAACTAGAAAAAACAGTGTTGTTGTGGATTTGACCCCAATTGAATCTTGCGCAGGTAGTAGGCGAGTGTGCGCACTAACCAGATGGAGATATAGGGACGAATCAACAACGTAGCTGCGAGCAAAGCAAATTGCTTTTCACGCACCACGCATGTGTCACAACTGCCCGGCCGTTGAAACTATTTAAGTATAAGCACAGATTTAAATATAATCTGTGGTATAAGTATGTGGCCACTGTAGTTGGAGTTGTTTTTCGAGGCGCAGGTCCTATGTACTGCTCCTCTATTTACTAAACTCCGTGGGTTAAAGGGACAGCAATGATTGGTTAGGAATTTATTTGTTTAACCCTGTTGTGCCATCAATAATTTGTTAGCCTTTTCACTGACGATTTTTACTTTCACATGATAAAAAAAAATGTTATTTTCTTTCAAATCTGTGCCGTCGGCTAGCTCAAGATATCAAACATTTTTTCCCCTATGCTTGAAAAAAAGTTAAATATTCGCATAAAGGCAAAGATTTAAATCTAAAAATGCTCACATAAATTTGAAAATCATGATCTTTGCAATTGCAAAAAAATAATTTAATTTTACGTAAAATTTAAGTACTAACTGAGGTCTTGACTGAGGTTATATAACGTTATGTAAAGTGACCACTTTTTTTAACGAAACTTCCTTCCATCCTTGACCAATAATACAAAGGGTTACTACCCCTTTTACTCACAATTTACAATCTGAAAAATAAAATGACCTATAGGCTGGAGGATTCTCGTTATCTATTAATAAATTCAAACGAGAAAGACCTTAGATTCCTCTAGACACACATTTATACAATTTAATTTCCTTTTGATTTTGAAACCGATTTGAGATACGAAGATGGTCAAATTAGGGAAAATTTGCCTCGAAATTTGCGCATTTAAAGAGTAATTATCATACTGTGAAGAACACCAGAAAATACCGATTACTTTCGAAGATATGCAAAAAAAACCGAAATTTGCCGATTTCGTTTTTTCTGTTATTTGAACAGATTCAAAAACATTAAAAACACTTTCGTCACTTTTTGAGCTCTACAAGACAGCGTTGAGAGATTTTCAATACACCGTTTCGTTTCGGAGAAATAATTATCAACTTTATTTTTTATATGCCCCCTGAAAAAAGTACATACTGTATTGAGTAGGATTTTTTTATTACGAATATAACGATGTACGGCACACAGATACAAAAACAAAAGTTGGAAACTGTTTCAACAGAATGCTGCACCCGCGTACAACGCCCTAATCGGACCAGGATACCTATCGGACAAACTTCCTAGGAAAGGAAAAATATTTTCAATAGATATTCTCTCACGATTAAGGCGTTATGTGCGGGTGCACCATTTTGTTGTATTAGTAATAAAAAATGCTACTCAGTACGGTATGTACCTACTTTTTTACGGGCCATACAAAAAAATTAAGTTAATGAGGATTTTTCCGAAACGAAACGTTGTACCAAAAATTACTCAACGCTGTAAAGCTTAAAAATTGGCAATGACAAAGTGTTTATATTTTTTTGGATTTATGGAAATACCTATCATCAGAAAAAAATATAAAATCGTAATTTTATGGTTTTCTTTCTTTAATTGCGCATCTTTTGTCTAATTTGACCATCGTCCTATCTTCTATGGTTTCGGAGATCCCCATGAATCATGATAGACATCCGTTTTTGGACACAGTGTATAAAATACTCGGCGCAAAAATTACCGGTACTTTCCTTAACCCTGTCTAACTACTATACGCGAATTAAAATACGCCCCATAGGTGGTTGACTTGATTGCCTGCGCGGCTCAACGGAACGAAGTTTCACACAAATTAAAACCCACCCTACAGTAATTTGCAGGGTTACAGGTTGACCCAACTTCGCTCACGGTTCAATGCGCATTCCCTCACGGTTTTCCAAGAACAACCAACTTTCCAGTAGTTTACTTTTTTGACACCCACCCCGTGACGGAAACCTGTTCCACCGATGACCTAATTTTACGAAAAAAGATTTCTTGACGTCCATAAATCAACGCAACGTGGAGTAAATCCACACGAATTTGCAACTCAGATAGCGACGACTAAAGAAAATCTTTCCTATAATTTGAACCAATTACGCCATATATCTCAAGTCTAACTGCCGCCTTAAGTTTTTAAACGCTTAGTTAGGGCCGTATTTAAGGATCACGTGTGCAACAAAAAAATTTAAGAAATCTTGTCACTACTGCCGTTCTACAAACGCACTTCGCCCTCCAGACTCTAACGCTAGGGTTGTGACTGACTTGCCGTTATTGAATCGCTTCTTAGGACGCGTACTGCGGTATGGTTAGGTAATCTTTCCCGCCCTTATACGGGTAAATTTCAGAAGTCTAATTGAAAATTTTCATTTCTATATAACCGGCTGTTTTACCGGAAATGTATCCACACTTGTTAGGTACAATTTTTTTGACTTCAGCTGTGGAGATGGATCACGGAATATGGACGCTAATTCAACTAAGATACAGTACAACAGGCATACATGCGAATAACTCCAGCAGTGAAATGCTGCCAGTATGATCCCTGATCTACTTAATCACTAAAGTTTGTTGGTAACCTCTACTTTCATAAAGCTTAAAATGGATCAGTGTCCCATTTATGCAAGAAAAGATTGGCTTCATTTATGCGATTTCTTGAAGATGCTCCATGCTCCATCTGTACTATAGTACCGGGCCTTGTAGTCAGAAGGTATTACAAAATCAGATCAATGGTTATTATGACTTGAAGAAGGAAATTTTGCCTCTTTGAACTCGTAAGCCCGCTATGTATGCACATATATTTTTGAATTTTTCAAAAACATCTTGACCCCGCTGACTATGTTCAGTTGCTCGAGTGCCTAGAAAGGATTGGAACTCGGATTGGAATAAGGGAAATTGCTCTCATTTTCAAGATGTATTTTTGTAGGACACAAGCAGTAAAAAATTTGGGATCATTAGATAGCAATACCAAATTAAAGTACTCTTCATCCATATAATTCTCAAACCCTCAAGATGAATCCTTCTTGGCTGAAACCTAATGTAACCTTAAAGTAAATAATGAAGAATGACCTCGGAAAAGGTATTGAACGCGATTTGACGTCACCTATTCTTTCACTATATCATAGATTTTTAATTGGTGACTATATACACGTGTTCTTAGTCTTCTTGCCCTTCACCCTCTCACTTTATCAAGCGGAAGATAGCGACAGTTAGTTCCTGTCCCTGTCCCTGTCGAAAATTTGGCAATCGCAAATGACCTATCGCTTTATATAGGATGATAGGAAATGAAAGAAAGGTTGTTGCTCTCGGGTTTTTATACTTTCTCACCTTTTATCGTATAACGAGTCCAACCCTCGTTGGATAACTTGGGCTTGCAACAACACTTTGTTACTTCACCAATCCAATTAGACTAACTAGAAACGAAACAGCCTTCAAAGAATAAGTAATTGAGTAACAAATGCTTGCAAATTTATTCATATTTTCTGCTTTCCATTTATTACTTATTTAAATTAAATACGTGTTAATGTACTCTTACTTAATACAATTTCTCGAATAACAATATTTTATTTTCATTCATCACCTAAAATCTGAATGAGATTTAATTTATAGTATACATTTATTTAATAACTCTATAAATACAACAATCACAGGTGGGTATAATAAATTAACCTCAGAGTTCGATATTTATTTCGTCACATATTATAGTTTCTTGCATTTATATAATCTGAATGGTTCTACAGACTAATCGCAGAAACGTCATCCTACAACCTGGAGAAAGGTGTTTTCCCTTCCGGAACTTTTTAATAAGGAAGGTACTTACTCTTTTCGGAATACCACTAAATATTAAATAAATTTACATGTTTCATACTACTTAACTATAGACAGGATTAAAGAAATGTTTTCGAATATTTTATTTAACCCTAATAAAGAGTAGGTATAACAAATTTGCCTGTACCCGAAATCGTCATATCTTCAATTTCATGCGTCATGTAAAAGACTCTACTTGACGTCTTACTTCAATACTTCCTCGCATCAGTAATGTATCATTTTCCTGACTTTTATGTAAATAACTTATACGTGTGGATCTGTTGCTGATCTTTCCAAAACTTGAGCCATATCGTTTTGGCTCGGTTAAATATAGAAATAGGAGCATTTGTGCTCATTTTATCAGAATGTGATGTATCTTTTACAAAAGCTTGGAACCACTCCCAATCCCGTAAAAGGAACCAACGGACAACGCCCACAATAGCATAGCTGCTTACTCTCATTATACATTTGGGAATAAAGTGTACTTGTCTTGAATTTAAAATTAATGAAATTATAACTACAGAATATAAAACTTCGCAATTCTTTGCAATCTTTTTAATTTCATTTTTTTGGTCGTATTACATAGTTTGTTTGGACATATTACACCGCACGCAGGCTGTCGATAACTACAATAAAAGAATCTTAAATTACATGCAGTTTTTTCTGAATAATCCGAATATTCTGGTCGTACAAGGTTTGCTAGGTGCACTTAACTCTCAAACAAACGCTGACAGCTTTTGACTTTCACTTTGCTTTATCACACAGAATTAGATAACAAACAAAACTGGCTAGATGACAAATTTTCGGTAGCTGTTTGGACGGGAAAAACTTTCAACTTTTAACAAACGCCCTCGCTGTGCACTCTAACTTCTTGCTTTTCAACTCGACGAAATTTTTTCCGTAATCGAACAACACGCGATAAACTTCTTACACCACCTTGCTTAACTTTATTATAAAAATTACGAACTGCGTCGTGAACTAAACAAATAGGGCGGACTGCTCGAGAATTTAGCGTAAACAAAATGACACGCTCTTCAACCGTCGCAAAACTAGGGGCCCCCCTTGTGTTCTCGTTGTCTCCAGTATTTAAGGAAACACCTTTTCTACCGTAAAATAAACTCGTTCTTTAAGAATTTTCAAAAATATCGCCAATCACAAGCGGAATGAGCCAAACGTCCCCACTTCTCCAATATGAAAAGTGCAATTCTTCGAAACACCTGCGTCCTCGTTTTCAGAACCATTAATTGGATTTCGTCTAACAATAAAACTCCTTATTGAAAACGAGCAGATGTGTTTTACTTCTAGCACTTTATCTAAATTGAATAATTTACAAAATCGATAAAATTTAAAACAAAAACTACGCAATTACAAATCACGATTTGTGAATTACCTTAACATAAAATTTGAAATGGAATTTACATTAAATTTAAGTTTGTATTACGTTTAGAAGGTTGTAGTATGTTAGAAATGACAATTGGGCGAGACCTCATAAACTTGCATTATGGGAAGACGAAAGAGTGATGGGAAATGCAAAAACAAATTTGAAATTGACAGGTTAGCAAATACATGGTTCTTGCTGAAGACAGTCATTAGGGTTATTGGAAGGAATTAAATACAAAAGAGGGAGTTTAATCCAAGAAAAGGAGATTCTTATTAAGATTTCGTTTAGGAAGAATCGTTATTGCAAAAATGGAGTAATGTACGCTCAAAAAAGGAGACTGTCAATAAAATGCCTTCCTTTGGTCCATCCTGCACGTAAACTCATCATTATATATGTAGTTAAAAAGCGCAACTCAATACGTGTGCTAGTCCTACGGACGGAATTCAAGCACGCGTTTTTCATTAAAGATACTCTAAAAATTTAAATTCTATTAATTTCGATATTCTTCACGTGTTCACTGCCTCCTTAACAGGTATCGGTGACTTTCTAGAACCGCGGCTATTGTTTCATGTAGTTTCCCAGTGTTGGAATTCGATTTTTAGTTAAATAGATTTTAGTTTTTTACATCATTTCCCTTCACTTTAACACACTTGGTCCAGCGTTTCCCAATATATCAATATCCCATTTCGGAAGCGAGAGTCTGGAAAGTCCCTCAATATCTTGATTGGACGCTTATCAGAAACAAATTTCTTCGGGTGTAGAAAGGGAGCGTGCCAAATCAGGAGAATGGAGGTGATAGCCGAGCAAATTGTACCCCAAATCCCCCAGTTTACCCATTGCCCACACTTTGTGCACAGCTGTGTTGTCCAGTTAAATTTTGGCATCCAGTTAGTCAAGAAGCTTAATTCGCCTGTATAATTGTTTTGCCCGTTTCAAGGTACTCAATGAACAAGATCCCATTGGTGTCCGAAAAGACACTGGCCATAACTCATGTAAAAGTGGGAGACCCATGTCTCATCCATGATGGTGACAAATGGCCGCTCAAAATCGACTGAAATATTGGTCCAAACATTGCCACGAATATCGTTTCCACACTAATTTTTGATCCGCATTCAACAAATGCGGCACGCACTTTGCGCAGAACTTTCGCGTTCCGACTATCGCCTGTCAACAGAGGGAGTAGGAAGTCGAATTGGTTTTATCCATGGCACTCTAATGAAAGGTCTCAACGAAAGGAATTTCGACCAGCCATAGTACTTCTTCTCGATCCCTTATCGTGATCAGGTATAATTCCTTAATCTCAAGAACAAATTATCGGACGAGGGTACTCACACAGGGCGATTTGGACGTCTGAAAGAAATATAAGCATTAGGTGATTTCAAAACTTAAACAGCCAATATTTCGAAAATGGTTTATCGGAGGAAAGTAGGTACTCACAAGGGAAAATTAATCATCTGGACGGGACATATCTGTTGGTATGAAGTCGAATGAAGAAGAAGTGCCGAAAAGGGTATTCATAAAGAGCAAGTGGAACGTCAGGACGAAACATGTCTACTGATGGTGATCTCAAAACAGTGCAAATATATGCAGATCGAAGTGTCAAACGAGGGTCCTCTCAAACGGCGGAAAGCGCGCCTTCGCGGGATACATCTACTGGCAATGTACAATCCCCAAAATGTCGGAGGAAGGTACATACTCGTACACAAGTAAAATGCAATATTTCGGAGAATTTGTCTAAGGGCTTGATTCTTCTTGCATTACTAAGCGTAGATTTTGAAAGTATGACTTCAGGCGGACTTTAATTGTTAATTTGTGTGTAAAGGAGCCCCATCCCCATTAATCATCCACCAAGCAAGTAAACATCTATAAATATAGCTACTTACCTTATAACCCAACCAAAAACAAACAAAAATGCGCTTTATCTGCACAAAAGTTGTGTAAAATTTATACTTGTTTCCAAAAGTATTCAAATTGAACTAGTAAGTAGGATACTTTTTCATTAACTTCTATTTTAAAATGAGGTGATTACGGTTGTACCATTGTCTTACAAAAGTATAGCCGCTTAATCTAATTTTAAGTAGGTACACAAGAATGTTTTGGTTAATTTCATGGAAAGCAGCTTCTCGACGGAATTTCAAACGCAGAACAAAGAACGAACGAACAAATAAATAATTACAATTATTTGAAAAAATTCGGAAGTTTCATCTTTCCATTGTGCTTTTATGGGCAAGTTTACATTCACTCAAACCCTTACAAGTTATTTCCCGAATAAGATTTCGTGTGTTTTCATCTTTGCGTACAGTAATGGATTAACTTACTTTATGGATAGCCTCCTCGTAACCTGATATTTTACAGCTTACTATTTTACAAATGAAGATAAATATTAAAATAATGCTTCTTGTATACGTGGGTAGCCTACAATAGGCCATTACTTATTTAAATTAATCGCCTTATATAGGTACATCGTTTTGTTTGTCAAACTGGCTATTGGAGTAGAAATTTGTACATTCGCGATCCACTTTAAAAGTTAATTTATTGTAGCGATCTATGGCGCGATTTAATTGGTAGTTTGTTAAAATTTAATAAGTGTCCCGTGGGGTAAGTTTAAAAACAAGATTGTTTTATGCAATAATGGGCAAAGTAAATACGATACAGACAAATGAATTGTGTTTGGAGGGCGAATCCTGGCTATAGAGTTTGTTTCCCTTTAGTAGCGACCCCCGACAGGGGATCGATCGTTTCATATGTCTTCAACACCGGGCAAAATGGCGGACAGGATTGTGTCAGGATATTTGCGTCATGCGGCACGACATGGTTGATTTGGTTACAGAAAGTGACAACAATGACATTAATTACATATTCAAATGTTTATAGCCGATCTTTATGCTAATGTAGGTTAGATCGTAAAGTTGTTACTGGTAATGCGATTTATTCGCGATGCATCGTGTCTTTGTATTTATCTTAAACACGTCGCGGCTATTGTTTGCTCTTCTGGGTAATCATATCAAGTATTGATTTAACGGCTATATGCGCGCAGTGGAAGCTGCCGCCCTTCATTCTTTGATGGCGTGGTTAATTTTACATAACGAATTGTATTGTTAGGTATCTATTTACCTCGAAAGCAATTTTGAACTTATAAAATGTGCCTGTAACCCATCTCCGTTCTTTGTCAATATTGATGCAAGATGCAGATATGTGAAACACGTCAACTGTATAGCTAACCTCCTGTGTTTCACGACAAAAGGAATTAAAATGAAATCATGCCATGACTATATATATTTTTTATCCAGAGGCGGTTAAGGCAAACATTGAGCACTAGGCTATTATAATTAGTGAACCCTGTAACGCCACCTTCTTCAATTTTCATCTTAAGGTTAAGCATCTCGAATTTCCTCTCAATCTTGCACAAAAAGCTCTAACTCTTCTTCTAACATTAATTATTGAAGTTCTCTTCAAATTTTCTCCACGTTCCCCTCAAAAGCTCAAACTTCTCTTTATTTTTCTTAATTGCCCATAAAGGTTAGTCTAAATATATTTTCAAGGTTCTGCCAACTTCCACCAAATTTTTTTCTTCTTCTTAATGTGCCTTTGAATTATTGCCATAAGAAATACATTTTAAACTTCGAGGCAAAAATGTAAGGTTGCTTCCCAAATGAAATACTAAGTGTTTAGTATCACTGGTTTTGTAATTTTTTTCTCTATCGAGTGACGTAAAAACCCAATATGGCGTCCATTTAAAATAAGAAATATAAATCAGCATCAAAAACTACACAACTTTGCCAATTTAACCGAATCTGTAAGTATAATAATAACAAAGATAGCCATTTTATCCTACTTAATTTAAGACACGCTGTATAACACAACAACGCATATACGCATATAAGTCGTATATCAATAGGAAATAATAAACGCATAAAATTCCTACAAGAATACAGCAAGATCCGCTAGACATTTATGCGTATTATATACGTAGGGTTTTAGTCTACAATAAACGCTTTTTATACGGAACTGTGTTGCTAGGGTAAGTTTAACGTTAATGATACATCACATCAGAACTGATTAATTGGGTTTTGCTGCGAATAAGTGAACCAATGGTCTTTACATTTTTACCACATGATAACCGAGCTTTCATCATTGCACTGGGCGGGCGTTTCGAAATAATGTCACTAACTTCGGTTAGCTTGCTTTCCTCACTTTTTCTTCTTCTTAAGTTTTAGTACTTGATTTGATCACGTTTTGGTGTGTAAAGTGCCGCAACGACCCGCAACTGTTTATTCGCGTAAATATTAATCACCCCAAAACAAACGGCTCTGCTATAAATCGGACCTCAAAATAGTGTTAGTTTTGAAAGAATAAATCCGCCAAAAAATTCTCATTTTACCACGATTCGAATTAAAATAAGAACGCTTTCTGCGTTACGCGATTTGAAATTAATTAACGCACCAATTGGTACGTGCTCGCTCTTGAAGTTAGATTGAGAATCTTCGCAATCCGCTAATTTATTTTAACGTATTTGCACGTGCTTATTATCGAAGCTGAGCTAACAATGCCGACTTTCTTGTTGCGTTGGCTCTAAGTATTTCGCCCACTGATGGAAAAACCGAAACGGATCACTCATCAAGCCCGTGAGCCTTTTCTTTTTTCTACATAGACAACCATACACTTTACAGTGTCACTACCTCTCCGTCGAAACGATTTTTAGAACTGGCAACATGGTTCAGAACTGCGTTTACCTAATACACAGTTACACACCTTGCGCTTTACTCGAAACCCGCACATTTATCTAGGCATACTTTCGCTCAAGTTTACTATGAAGCGGTATATGTGTACATTTCCCCTCGCATTTCCCTATGTTGAACGAAATACAAAATTTAAAAAAATTCAAAATTGAAAAGTGGCCACCCGTTACAACTTCAAATTAGCGTGGAAGTTTATTTAATTCCATAGTTTTCAAATTATGAGAATGAGCACAGCCAATGATGCCATTTAAAATGTAAGGGGGTAGCTACATCTCCTAAGAGGATGAGATGAATTATTGAGAATGACGTTTCGGGCATGTTCTGTAAATTGGAGTAATTGGAGTTGCAAACCGTAGTTGGGCACCTTGTATAATTGAATAGGGGTGAAATCGTTTAATGTAAAGTTTTTTAACTATATTTACCAGGGTTACCACTTCGATGAGACAGTGGAAAACCTTTACATATGGGTTGGAAACCCCTGAAAATACATTTTGACATTTTTCTCTTGAATGTTTAAAAATTTTTTTCCTCACTACAATTTTGAATCAGCTATTCCTCTCAAAACAGTTCGTCAACTTCTTGTCTGAGTCTCAGTCTCTTAAAACGGAACAATAAATCGTTTAATTTAATAGGTACCAAAACGACTCACTTCTGTATCCGATCCTATTTAAAAACAATATGTCTTATTCTAACTGATGTTCATGGTTCTTAAAATCGAGCTTAGAATGATGGAAATATTTACATTTCATATAACCTTTCTCATAAATTACTTGTTTAATTACTTTCATGAAATAGGGTCGTGTGAAGTTTAAATATAATTACTTTGTGTAGGTAATACATTTGTATGAGTTAAGATAACTTACAAATTTTTTCACGTAGATATTTTTCTAGTATTCCCGCTATTCATTAAATCCGGGTTTCATATACAGTCTACAGGTGATTTTAGCATTTTTTCGTCTGTGTGTCTGTTCGTCCGCCCGGACCCATTACGGCGATTTTGAACTACTTTTAGGGGAATTGCCCTGTGTGCCAATCGCCCTTCGAATTTTGTTGTCTTGGGGGGGGGGGGCACTCTCATTAATTATAGTCACTTATCTGTATATTCTAGAGTTGTTACTTTTAAGCTTAAAATAAGTTGTTCAAAATTTGGTATTTAAAATTTCTCTTGTCAAATTAATCCCCCTCTCCTCTCCTTCCATGCCAAGACACTACTATTAGGAATACTTACTACTTTTTACAGTCGCAAGGAAGGAGTAACAAAATTTCGATTACAGTGAGGTTAGTTTGTTCGATTACACTTTGCTCAAACAATTGCAGCGGTTGAAAACCCTACTTGCATAAAATAAAATTCATTCTCTACGGAATTGGCAAAAATCGCAATACAACAATCAATATTACTTAATTTACCCACGCGGCTAACTCAGTCATAAAAATGTTTGTTATACCCCTTACCTTGCGGAAGTTTGGCCTCTTATCACCGAAAATCTGAAATTCAAAGTCTTATGTTCTGGTTCGATGGAACTCTAATAAATACGCATAATATCACTTTAGTCGATTGAATATCCCTATTAATAAACACAAGGGCGATCGAGTTCCACTTTTTTACACGTTTTTGTATGCACAATATTGGTTTGATTCATAATGCATTTAACGTGATCGCGTGTCTCTGCTAAATTTGATTTTTACCTAGAAATTTTACCTTTACCACATAATAAATTACTAGTACATTCTCTGAATGCTAAACAAAATTTCAACCCAACCAAAAGAACGGTATTCCCAATCAGTGGTAACAAAATAACCAAAATCCTTTGCTTGGATCTGATTCTTATCAATGAATGATATGCAATACAGAATCTGTTTATACAAATTTTTCTCCTAGGTCGATTTCTTCAGGAATGTCACAGCTACTTTCAACAAAATCAATATGCAAATTCATCAAAATAACCATACAATGCAAAACATTTAAAACAACTTACAGTGAATGACGTGGATGAGATTCCGCTCAGGCTATAATTGATCCTCTCTCTCTCTCTCTCTCTGGAAATATGCAGCTCCATTTAAAAATGTGTGACTAGACCTAGAATGGTACAGTTCACCCTGGTAACGTTAATTACGTAAATAGCAGCGAGGTCTTTGGTCGGAATTTTATTGCCACTTGTTAGAATTTAGCAGAACCGTGATAGAAAGTTTGCTAATTTTGGTCGTTTTGCTGACGGCTCTTAAATTTTAACCACAAAATTTTTCGTTAATATGTGAAATAACCATTTTTTTCGCAATGAAATGGTACACGCTTACTCTTTCAAAGGGTAACCTCGTCTGCTGTCTAAAATCTCCGTATACACGGTCTCTCTCCTCTCTTATCTTGAAAGATAAAAACCCATTCGCCTTTTACTGAAAATACACGCGTTGTTATCGTCCTTTATTTCCAGACGTAATTTTGTTTCTGTTCGCTAGAAAGCGGTACATGTGTAAATCGCACGTTGATAAGGGAGGTATTGTATTGGGGTAAAAATGACTCTCCATGCGAAAAAGTATATAAGTATCGCGTAGGCCTCGGCTGAACCGATTTGAACCAATTTTGGTACACGTATTCTTAGACATAAACAAAGGAGCTGAAAAGCTTTTGGACAGAAACGCGCATGCGCAAGTGTGTCAGTAACGCAAAAACTATCCATTTTTTCATATTATGGATAAACTATTGCCTCGTGTGAGTGGTATAGCTGTGCTCGACAGCAATTTTTCCTAACTGCATATTTTCAAGTTTTAGGTCTCCTCTCAAATCAGTCGAAGTACAAACCCCCTAGAGAATCAAAAGAACAGAGGGGTTGGGAGGCAAAATGGTTTGAGTTATAAATGAGGGGCGTATATGTATTGGTTGAGTGTATCGTTACTATGTCAACATTTCCAAAATTCATCCGAATTACACACTTATTACGTACCTACTACGGTAAACAAGTTATGCCCCGTATACAATCTAGAATAATTTCACTTTCTGTCTGGTGCCCCCTAACCGCGAAATACCAAAAAAAATCTGGATCAAAACGTCGCTTGTCGATTGAGAAATGGATATACGCAAGTAAAATGTTTCTCGCATATGTGTAAATATGCAAAAAAAAAACAAAAATCGTTCCGACAAGCATAAAAAACATAGAAAATGTAAATACTACAGCATCGACTAACATTAAGCGATACGTATCTTTCAAGGAAAGTTCGAGCGAAAAGATCGGAAGCTAAGATTGGATTTGCTTAAAAATGTAAGTTGAATGTTATCCAAATGCTTTGAGATTAGCGTTATTGGCGTAAAACCAAACGCCGCCACGTTTTCAATTTACAAGTGGGTTAAAACTGTAGGGCAAAGTATACGTTTTCCCTTCCTCATAGCGGGGCTTCTCTATACGTTGTTAGATTAAGATAACAATTACAACAGCCATTGTCTATGATGGGGTGCATGTTTCCCGTCCAATAAAGTGTGACCGCTTACTGCAGCTGTCACGTTGGGCCACCGTAGTGGAAATGGGTTGGGTGTGTCACCTTCTATTCCAGATTTGTCACCTGCGATTTTCATCTCTTCCAACTTTACGTTAATAGATAACCTACCCATATTTATAACGAAACCATCAGATTATAAAGTCGCATGCGGGATTCTTCCCTGCAATAAAATCCCTAAAGAAAATTAGCCATCATAGTATCCTTTGTAGATGACCTAACACTTTATCGTTCGCGAACTTCACACAGTTTTTTACGACTCAAATACAAATTGCAAAACTGCAGTTGTAACACGGTTGTCAGTTAAACTCGTGTACCTGCCTTTCAGTCTCAAATGCCATAAATAAATCTGACACTGGTTGATGTATTTATAATCCTAAGCAAAATCTACGTTCTGTAAATAGCCTTAAAACCTATACACGTCATGAACCCAAAAACTGCACCAAGACAGCTTAAGTAATTCACCTACACTCCCCCACTGACTCCTCAAAGTGACCAATTGGTACATAGAAACAAAACGAGTTTAATTTACTTGCTGTCTGCATTTCAATTTTACAGCTCAAGCCTGTTTAAAAGCAACAACACAGCTGAATAATTTCGGGGTTAAAATAACATTAGCCCGGTTTAGGATTACTAAAGTAACATCTACCGAACAAAAGACTGACGGCTGTCAATTTCCGAAATGAAAGGATATTCTAATACTACGAGTTCTAAAACTAAAAATATTCACTTCCATGAAAATCATTTTCATTCGACTGCAGAAGGTCATCTTTCTGAATGAGCGTCTTCGGACCGGGCGGCGGTGATTTATGGGGCGATTCCGAGACTTGGCACTGTCCTAAACTGAAAAAGGACATTTTTTAGATGAAACAGATAAATGTAGTGCAGTAAATGGCATCTTTAACAAAAGTCTTAACTTTGTCAAACTTGATATAGGTAAGCCCGAAACTCACCTCGGGCTATTGGCATTGAACTCGGCAATAGACTTGTAACTAGAATTTTAGTTTCCCCGATTAATGGTTAATGTCGAATTAAAGCCCGCCGCATAATTATTATTTTAATTGCCCAGATAAATAATTGTTGTAATTAACATAACATCTGTTTTTTGTTTATGGTAATTTCAGATGTTGACTAGTTTAAAAAATGGATTGTGATTCCTTTTTCTCACGGTGCTGAAGGTGCTGTTCGACACTAAAATATTCATCAAAAGATGTCTTTCAGTTACACAAACTTTTCACTAAAGTATGTTGTCTAATGCTTTCGGTAGCATGTCATTTAATAATTATTCTTGTTTATTTTGCCTTCACGAACGCATGATATTTTTGGTTGATTATGTGAAAATGATTTTTTTATGCAAATTTTTTAACAAATAAGCCTCCATAAAAATGATTGAGGTCACATTAAAAAAATGTGATAATTGTCGAAGTTCAAGACTAATGTATAAAATGAAGGAAGCCGCACAAAGTTGATCTAATCTTCGCTGAAATCGTTATCGTTGCTTTTTGAAACCATTATAGTGTACCTAATTATGAGAAAGATTTAAATTTGGGAATATTAACAAATACTATTGCCCACCCAATATGCAAAATATGTGAAAAGTAGCTGGAAAAGTAGGTATAGAAATTGCAAGTTTATTTTCTAAAAATCTGAAAAATTCGCTCAAAACTGAGAATTTGTATCTATCATTATCTTGTGATCAATGCAATCCTATAAAAATAATTTAGTCGCTGTTTCTCATTTGTACCTAGAATTTTGATGTTTGGGCCGCTCGATTTTCATAAGAAGTAAGCAGTGCTACGTGTATTAAAACAAGGAGGCTCCTTTTGTCGCCAAAGCTCGGTTATTTTATGCTTTGTAAAATATACGATGTTAGATAAATCGATGGAAACGTTTTAAGTGAAAGTAATTTTCTTGATAAAAACGGAATTAAAGATTTTTTGTTTTACCAGAAAACTTCTAGAAATAGAGATGACGTGTAAATTAAATAATTATGCTTTGTTTATTATGTATATACAGGGTGTCCATAGTACAATATGGAACGATATCTCTTGCACTGAGAAAAAAAGTAATTTACAAGATGCTGGTTAAATTACATCTGGTTCTTTTTTCTAAAGTATTGTAAAAATCGCACGAAACTTACGTCATGTTAGCTAATCAATTATTTGAAACAACATTGGTAATATTGTAGAACGATATTTGGTTGATACAACTTAAATGCTGGTGAAGTTAACAATTTACCATTGTTAAATGTACCAGACAATCAATTTACTTAAATCTAGTAGATCTACCTCGAGCAAATTGTTAATTTAACCCAATTTGTGTATGTAAATTACACAGAGTTAAGTTAAGAATACTTAAATGTTAATGTGAATTCTACCAGATGATGTATAGTTAAATCTAACAATCTGTTAAAAATGAATTGTTAATTTAACGCCATGGGTGTGTGTATTTTACACAAAGTTATGTTATACAGACTTATATTATGTTAATGTGGATTTTACCAGACGAAATATAGTTAAATCAAAGTATATTCAATAAAAAGTCTTGTTAATTTCAAATAAAGTCTGGTAAAATCAACTTGTGCAGGGTAAAGGATAGCTAAGTACGCATTGTTTTTTCTTGCTGATCAGAACACGCACAGTGTCGCAGTAATCAAATCTCAACAACGGTTTCAATGATCAAACGTCTCTTTGGAGTTCTTGTGCTGGTGCTTCTTTACTATAACGGGGAAATTGACCAATTTATAGTTACATATTTCAAATATATTTCATATTTCTCCTTGATAAGCGATGGTCATTAGTCATACAGTGAGTGATTGGTTTCTGTATATGTCTACTCCTGCGCATCATCCGATAACAACGGTAAGTACTTATAAAAAATTAAATGTTACGTAGCTTTGGGAGGTATGAATGTATACCGGGTGGTGCCTAGCGCGACACAGCATAGGGATTTCAATGGTAATTTCTTTATAGTCAATTACTAGCTCCCCTAATTATTTTAGAGCAAAAGTCTAAATAAGTTTTTTTTAGAGAAAAAAATACTGAATCTGTTCATGCTATTACTCATAATTTTCCGTTTTTCAAAACCGTAGAAATCGATAAAATAAAAAGGTTCATTTTACAATAAATCAAATATGCCTTGTGACCTTATGTCAAGCGTTCTTGCGCCTTTAATACCTAAGGATAAACCCTGTAAACATCTGTCAATGTGTAAAATATTTCGGATCATATCAATGGTATTATATACGTTTGTTTGCAAAACACTGCGCGCCTTCAATAAATTGCTCACCACAACTTCTATTATTTATTATAAGTTTTTCAAATTCTTTCTTTCAGTTTCAGTCTTATCGTTTTGAGGTACCTAGACTCACAAAACACGTTTGATGACCTAGATCTGCTTATATTCTGGACAATTGGAGACCATGACCTTAACGATTATCTAACTAACTCCTGCGTAAGTAGTATGCAGTAGGAATGTTTAATAATTTAAATGTATTATTAGTAATTATATTTTGTTTTTGTAAAAAGTATAATATTTATTATAAAATTAAATTTTCCTTTTTAGGTTTTTTTAGTGCTTTTATTTTACGATTCCTTTTTACGTTGCAGACGTTGCAGGCAGTATAACTAAAATTCTACATAACGTAATTTACATACATTTTTTTGAATGGAAGTTTTAGTTAAATGTGTTCAAATTGATTCTTTGGCAAAAAATGTATATATCTACCTAACACCTGACCTAATATTATATGAATGTGTTATTCTGAAATTCATCTTTTATAATCGTAATATCAACTGGGAAGTATGGTACATTCGCTAACATGCACCGCCAAATGAAAGGGTAGGTATAACGCTATTGGACTGCAAAGGCTACAAAAATCCGAAGATAATATGAAAAATATGGAAAGGCAATTTTACTTTATAAACAATGCAGGCTCAACTATATATGGCTGTCAACTCGTAGTAAACTTGACATGATTCCTAAAGGGTAATTCTACTAGATCCTTGGTAATCAATCAAAATGTATGGTAAATTTTGCATGACACGTCGAGTTCAACTCATTAAAATATCATGTTGATTTCACAGTACCTGGTAAAATTCACTAAAAGCGGATCACTGACCATACAAATGGAAAGTTAATTTTACTTTTCAGTAATGCAAAATCAACCAAACAACCCGCCAGTATATAGTACCTAAATGTGATAATCGGAGTGGGTTAATTCTGCTTGATATTTCGTAATGTCAACAAGATGGTGTCAAGTTAATACCACATGCGCTATTGTAGTATTTACAAGACTTAAATACAATCGTGTGCTATATGTATGGTAAATTTTATCAGACAACTTCGTGTTAACTAAACTTTTAATTGTTAAATCTACTATAATTCCTTTACCCGAGCTATATTGTAATTGTAACACACATGTTATGCTGTCCCCTTTTTTTACCATAATTCATGGTAGTTTTAACATGATTATGGTTAACTTGACCATCTTTTTTTCTCAGTGTGGCTGGGTGATGCTACAAAAAAAGGTATGAAATACAACATTGTTTGCTTGTTTAATGAGAATAATGCAAAAAGGGTGCAGCTCACCATTGGGATCTCCGTGACGGTGACAGATAGAGTGTAGGTTAAATGGGGCCAAAAAAAGCATTTGAAATTTTGAACAATCTTTCAAAATAATTGAGATATAATCGAAAAACTGACAACGTTTCGTTTTCATTTTCCCTATCTTAAACCGGAAATGGCCAGTTCGCGTTCGCATTATTTTCTTTTGGGAAATCTGAATCTGTGATCAGAATTTTTATATATAATTCAATATAGTTTTAAAACTTGGTTGAAGGTCACACGGAGCTTTTTGATCCGTCAAGTTTTAAATTTATGTAAAAGTATAGAGTATGACATGCTATTTTTTTTGCTCTATCTCGTTCGTAAAAATCCAAACATGTGGTCCATAAGAAATCAGAAAGTAACTTCTACATCTAGCGTTTTATGGAAATACAACGTGCTAACGGAAATCGTCATTTCGGACCGTTTAATTTAGGGGAAATGAAAGCAAAATTTGACATTTTCAGGTTTTCAATGATATCTCAGTTATTTTGAATGATTTTTCCAAAATTTCAAATGGGTTTTTCTAGTCACAAAAATGGCCAACTTTACCCCCACTTAACCTACACTGTTTCTCATTGTCATTATTACGTCTATAGGAGAAGAATAAAAACTATTATTATTATCTCTCGTCGTTACGGAGTTCCTAATGGCGAGCCACGAATTTGAACCGCCTTATACAGGGTGCTCAATAGATGCGGTATGAGATACAACTTTTTTACTTTAAATGAAACACCATATTTTATTACAACAATGGGCTGTCTACAGGTTTAATATTTTTTTCTACAAAAAATTAGATATGGTTGTTTCGTTTCAGGTTGTTGTGTACGAGGTTGCACACCCCCTATACTCTATAGTATATTCCTAAATTTTCGAAGGATCCTAAAGAAAATGTAAGTGTGCACTAATCACCTACAAAAGATTTAGTTTATATAGCATTTTAAATTGATGGAATATCTTTATTTTTGACATGTGCGATTTTTTGAAAGGCCTTTGTACACATGATATTTAGGAAAACGAGTGCAAAATTTCTGGTACAATCCAGTATTGTAATAAACTATAGAGGATTTACGGACGTACATTTTACTTACACTAACGGTTCATGTACGCACATTTCATGTACATGGTACGTTATTTTTGCACTACCTTGTACATACTAGATACGTACTTTGCCGTACGTATATTAGACGTATTGCTATGTATGTATAATGTAGTTACGTTTGCTCACGTAGTACATAATCCGTACTTTTCTGGACATACATAGTACGTACTTCTAGCATAAAAAATAACGTACCATGTACGTTAAATGTACGTTCGTAAATTCAGCATTGTAAGTACTATATATTTGCAATGTATGCACGTACTTGTGTTATATGGGAAGTAGCCGGGCGGTTCAGTTAAGTTTCTATTAAACAATAGCATCCTTTCGTTTTCGAAATATCGGAGCTAACGGACGAACGGACAGACACAGCATAATTATGAACTCGCTATAGGAACTCTTTAATAATGTAAGTCCTTTAGCGCAATTTATACATCTTTCAAATTTGAGCAAAAACCGCAGCAAATACAAAGGAAAACAAGTTAAAAAGTAATCGTAAACGATTTACATAAAGCGCATTTCCACTTGCATTCATTTCCCATTTGTAAGATGCAACTTCTGTTAAAATCGTAAAAATAGTGTTGCACATGGGCAATCCATTTTTGACGTGCTACTTCAATTTCAGTTTATGAGAAGAATTTCATTTCAATACTTTTCTAAATAAGAAAGTTGGAACTGCGCATGCGCAAACCTAAATTTTGAAACTAATGTTAGATTTTCCTTTGTTCCAAGCGCCTAAGTATCAAATTTCACTTAAATGCTTCCATAGATAAAAAAGTTGGCACTGCGCATGCGCAAAACCAAATTTTGAAATTGGCGTTTGATTTTCCTTTATTCCAAGTGCTTATGTATCAAATTTCATTCAAATACTTTTATAAGTAAAAAAGTTTGCAATTCGGTTTATAAATGGTCGAGATGCGAAAAGGGCACTGTGAATTTTGAATCGATTCGTTTCAACTTTTGGCATTGCGTATTATATGGCTAAAGCTATGCCCATATTGAATTTCATGCAATTCAGTTCATAACTAACGGAGATGTAAAGGCGATCGAACATTTCTAAACAAAGTTATCGTTCACACGGACAGATAGATGGACAGACAGACAAAGGAACAGACGGACAGACCAACAGGCAGACGACAGATAGCAATGCAAAATTATAAACGATCTCTAGGATCGTTAATAAACGGCAAAAGTGTAAAATTATGGAACATGAAAAAACGGTTTTTTGTTTTTTTTACAATAACTTTTTTTGTAAGCGGTACAGAAAAAATTCCTTCCTTGGTACAAGACTCGACACAAGAACGAATCAAATAGGGAAAAAAGTAGAACAATAGCTCTTAAGATAAAGAACTCGCAAAACGAGCGGACGGGCGGACGGATGGACGGACAAAGTGGCCACAATAGCGCGTTTTTTTTTATTTTTGTGGAAATGCGCTAAAAACTTAAAGAATCTGGAAACACCCTGTAGTAAAGCGAACCTCGACTTCTTCTCCAGAAATGGAGTGGCCATGGGTCTTGAAAGGAGAGTTAGGATATATAGAAAAGTCAAAACCGAGATTACTTATTGTTGGTTTGGTTTTCCGCTATAATATTTACCGCAAACAATACAAACAAATTACATTTTATAAAAAAATAGACGTAGATACGTACCTATAATATTAACCGCACGCTAAATTTTGTAAAAGAATCTTTATATTTATATTTTAGATGCTTTATGTTACACGAAAAGAAAGTATCGCGCCACGCAAAAGCCAGACCGAGCGCAGCTATCAAAATCACATGCCAGATAAATTTTGGAAAACAAGGACAAATTTTAAATTCTACAAACGGAGCCATCTAGCGGAAATTGAACAAACAAAAGAACTAAACACATTTAAATACATCGTAAGGAAACTGGTTTGTTAGTAGATCGGTAACGAAGCGTTGGCAGACCTATGTTTATATGAAGATGCGAAAGAATAAGTCGCTTCCGTATATCTATCATATTTAAGAACACCCTGTATATTACATTTAAGCAGATCTTGGAAAATTTGCGCTTCTTGATGCTTTCTAATCCATTGTCTATATTTTTTCATGGATTTTCGAAAATATGCAAACGTCTTAGCTCACCCTCATTCAAATGTATACCTAAGGCTAAAACAATACTGGCTACTTTGTACCATGTGGTCTGTGGGACTTTGAATTTCGTAATTCCTGTGTCTTGGGATAGGTAGGTATTGAATTCGCAGTGTCAACTTTTTCCAACTAAAAAATGAATGCCGCAGTTCATCCTTTGGGTGTCACTTAACCCCCTGGTGTTCATAAATACGAGTATATGGCTGATTTAGCCTAGCCATAATTTATAATCTTTAGTGGATAATATACACACCGGTTCACCAGGTATTTTTTAGTTCATTCTTGAAATATGCTTCTTTCTGTTATATGTATTTGACGGTCAATTCCTAGGTCAATTCTCTCACCTATGGATTAGATACATTCGACAAACAAGTGTAAGAGCAACTAATAGATACTTATTCTTGTTTTCAATCCTACTCCTAGATAAACTTTGATAGGGATAGGTATAGAAACGTTTCGTCAGTAGCCTACTTCAAACGTAAATATTTAAACTCCGTATAAATAAATACTTGAATTTTCGAAAATAACATTTTAGGTGTAAGGCAATACGAAATACAAATACGAACTTGAAGTTTTTAACAGTAGTAAAGTGAACTAAGCCGGGGATAATCTTAGGGGCCGCGTTGGCTTTATTCACTTTCCAGGTAAATATTTGGCAGAAGGTTGTGCTTATGAAGTAGGTACATTCTGTGGAAGTGAAGAGAGAAAGCTCGCCAAAATACACACACACAGACGGCCAACTATACACTACTCCTTGCAATTTGAATAATAGGCTCATTATGTGAACGTTTCGTGGCGGAAATAAAATCTTTTGAAATCTAGCATTTTTCGAGGGACTGTTGTGGTTTATGGGGTGGTTTTAAGAGGTTCTCTTGACTCAATGAAACGAGAAAATTCTGTCAAATAATGGTGTAATATTTGATGTTAAGCTGCCCATATTTATTTATTCGTTCGATAACAAGTAGCGGCGGTTTTTCTCAATGGAATGATTAAGGGCGATTGTGTTCTGACAGTGGGATGCAGCAATTTTATTTTCGCAAATGATTGCTTTACACTCTTTTAGTGATTATGATTATGATCCTTCATTGGTCGAATCTTATCCGAAATCAACATTTATAAATGACTCAGGAAACTGCCACGAGAATTATACAGTGCGTCCCGAAAGTAATGCAAAAAATTCGTATCCCTTTTCGTATTCTGTTTTCAGAAAACGCAAGGACGCGTCGATTACTATTATTGGTAGAAGAAGAAATAACATAAACCAATAACCCATACGTTTTAAACCTTATTAACTTTAACTCTCAGAAAAATAGCTCTTCCTTATTTGTTTGACTGTCGCCATCTCGGAGTATATCTTCTAATCAAAGTATCATTATTATTATGACGTACCTGAATTCTCTCCTGGCGAGAATATGTATATAAAAAATGTCATTTTGTGACATTACAATTATCCCTCTCTTGTTCTGGGCCCTCAACAGGCTTGCGCCCAATTACAGAGTGACCCGCATAATGCTTTCTAGAGGTGCCTCTGCAGAAGATCTTAAGTTGTTCTATACTACTCCAGTATTTACCTTACGAATTAGGAAAACTGCAGGAAAACCTAATTCGGAGTAGTCGGCAGAATGCTCTAAACTGGTCTAAGGTATAATTTCCATTTCTGCCACAGATGAAAAATTCATCTTCAACCCAGGTTCGAACACCCGACGTCCGGATTTATAACTCAACGCTCTACCATTGAGCCATAATGCCGGTCCATCTGAGGGAACAGGAAACAATTGAGTCTCGAGGTTCTTAGCCAATAACGAAGCAAATGGAAATATATAGTAAAAGTAAACAGGATAGGCGCCACTTAGTCTTTAGAAAATTTCAAAAGAGAAATGAGAGTCAGACTAAGAGATGCTTGTTCTGGTCTTGATCATTTAAAGAATTAAGACATACTTACATAGAACATAAACAAGAATTGGTCACAATCGAGGGTGATTTAATAAATGATCTCAAAATATTACAAATAGGATGCTGTAATATACAGACTGTTTCAGAGAAAGCGCCTTATTTTTTTTAGCCACACTATGAGTACTACTTTCAAAATAGTTGGCAATAAAATGTTTCAGGACATTCTCTGCACGATGGTGCGATATCAGATTTTCAATTGGACTTTTTTTTAATAGAATTCCATCATTTTTTTATTATTGAAATCCTTGAAACATTCTGTAATTCATTCATTTATTCTTTCCCTATCAACAAATAAACCATCATTGTAATCTAGGAGCGCATGAATGCTCGACACTCGATATTATTTTTGTCCAAATATCAAGTAGCTTTATTGTTTATTTGTTGTTTATTTTGTGTCTGCCGCTACTTGATATTTGGACGAAAATAACATCGAGTGTAGAGGCATTCATGCACTACTAGATTAAAATGTTAGTTTATTTTTTGATAGGGAAAGAAATGAATTTAAAGAAAAAACGAAATACTATCTTAAAAAATGTTTTTAAAATTCCAATAATAAAAAAAATGATGGCATTCCCTTGAATGAAATTTGAAAGTCGCCATTTTGAAATAATTCGTTCACTTGAAAATCTGCTATCATCATCGTGTAGAGAACAATAAGGCGCTTACTCTAAAACAGGCTGCGTAGATCTGCAATGTCAATGTTTGAATTGAAATAAATTTTTAGTAAAAACGGGACCAACACGTAGTCAGATTAAGTAGTAATATCAGAAGAGGCTTCCGCAGAGCTATAATTGTTAAATGAATATCAATGAAACGTAGTAATTACAATTCGATTGTATCGAAAATCGGTATGTAACCATACGTTATATCAAAGGAGTCGTCGAAAATAAAAAAATTACCTTTTAAACTATAGGTCGCAGTGACCTTTTCGAGGTCAATCTGTAACAGATAACAACACAAACAATCAACAAAAGTGGTAGTGAATAGCGCGGCACAATGATATATTGCGAAACCAATTCTAACGTCTGACACTAATCAGGTAAATCGTATACTAGAACCGTAATTAATACTAATTAAGAATCAATAAACCGATACAACGAAATATCGAAGGATCCTCAGTATTACAATAACTTTTAACGATAATTTATTTTAATGTTACAAAATACATCAAATTCATGTCTTGGCCATTGAGATAATGCTCTTAATCTTGTTTTGATCAAAATCCATGTGGTCGCCAAAAATAGATCAAATTCATGTTTTGATCATTGAGATAATGCTCTTGGTCTTTTTCCCAACGTTCTTGGTGCATAAATAACGATTTTGACATGTTTTGAGCAAAATTCATGTGGTCGCCAAAAATAGATCAAATTCATGTTTTGGTCATTGAGATGATGCTCTTAGTCTTTTTCCCAACGATGTTGGTGCATAAATAACGATTTTGACATGTTTTGATCAAAATCCATGTGGTCGCCAGAAATGTATCAAATTTATGTCTTGAGCATTGAGATAATGCCCCTAGTCTTTTTCTCGACGATCTTGGTGCATAAATAACGATTTTGATTATTTTGATCAAAACCCATATGGTAATAATTTAACATTTTTGAATCACACACATGCGGTTATCAAATGTGCACGTGATGTACTCTTGCTGCATCAAGATAATGCGTTTGAAACCTTTTAAAATTCTAAATTCATGTATAAAGTGTAATTTTTGCTACATTTTGCTCTAAAACTTTCGACCTATACCACAGAGAAGAGTTATATTAAACACATCTAAGAGTCATAGGGAATAATCTAGCGGAAGTCCCAACCCGATACTTGACCTAGGGAATGAAATATGTTGATTTCTATTATATTGAGCCCGTAGTTTTTCCTGTTCCCGATTCACTCGAAGTCCTATAACTTTTGTTCCTATTGAACCAGCTTCCTGAAAATCAATAGCGTCCGTCCTTAATGTCCAAAGAACCCGTACACCAAATTTCAACTCAATCGGCCACTTTTAAAAAGAGTTAGAGCGCACACGGACGGACGGACGGACGACAATACAAAACTATAAAGGATCTGAGGATCCTTAATAATTCACTTTACGTTAACTAAACAAAAACAATATTTTGACTCGACCACGGATTGCTCGTACACTCGGTGATTTTGATTATATACAGGGTGACAATTTGAAAACTTACCACCCCTCATATCTTAGTAAATAAACGAGATATTTAAAAAAATCAAAATCCGTTTCGGTAATTCGGAGGGGGAATCACAATGACATAGTTGGCGACGCACCCCCTCCAACCCCCTGCGCCCCAGCAACCCCAACTTTTAAATCTTAAATAGTGACCCCCCATGTGTGATACGTCGTTGGAAAGCTCTGAAAAAATGCTTTCCAACCATACCAAATAGCATTACATTTAGGTTAGTAATTATCAATTCATGCTTCAATGGAGCACAGCCACAGACATAAAAAAGAAAGAAACTACTCCAAAGATATATGGTGACAGCCTAAACTATTAAATCCTTATCTAGGTAGACGCGAAGTCAGTAGAAAAATACTGGCGTACCGTGAGCAAGATAAAATTTGAGAAGGGATATAATTAGAAGTACCACGGATGGCTTCTGACGGCAAACTAAAGAACTAAGATAATAAGGAATTTAGTACAGGAATTACGGGTTTACAAAGGGAATACCTAGATGGCGTAAGAAAAGAATATATTAAAGTAAGAATTTAAATAGGTAAAGAAAAAAAGTAACCATTGGTGCAAGTGGGTCTAATACCAATCCCTGTGCCACCCCATGAGGACATTTAATCATTAAGATTGTAACACGCATGTTTTCCCCTAGTCCTAGCCCATTATGAAATATGCGTTTTATAACGGCCTTTAAAATACTCTATGTCAGTTTAGAAGTGGACAGTATATCGACAACGTTAAACAATATCAAAAATATCCAAAGTCGTACTGGGTGTCCCAGATCGGATCGAGATTGCATGGGTGACCCTGATATTATTTATGATAATTAAATTAAATCTTAATCGTCCTTTGGGCGCAAAATCTTTATGTACCTATCAATATTTACCACCCTTGCCGGGCACTTATTGTTATAGGTATTTGTTGTTGCTCATATCAAATCTTGAAGGTTGCCCTATAGCTTTTATAAGTAATTCAGAAACCAGTTCAAATTATGATAACTGGATGTATTTTCTATGTAAAATTTGAATGGCACGCATACAGAAACTGTTTAAAATATTAATAAAATGGTGGACGCGTCTAGTTCGAGGGTGCAGTCTAGCTGTTTGTAGGTTGCAGCTGTGTTTTATACTTAGCATCAATGAAAAAGACCCGCTTTATTTAAAATAAAGTGATTATATTTATAAAAACGTAATCCCGCGTCACCCTATCCTAGCAAATACACAATAACAATGGCGCTTTCCGTCATCCAGAACAATTGGCTCAGGCCGGACTGCTTTAGTTTGCTACTACCTAATCGTAAATTTATACGTTGTATCTTTATTAGCCATTGAGGAACTGGGATGGTATACGGTATTAAATGTAGCATCTTATGTACCTTCGGTAAATAAAGCGGATATAAGCAGTTTAAAGAATAAACCGTTCATGATAGTATACGTTTTGTAAAAATGGTTCTTTTATTCCTGAATGAATTGAATTGAAATAGTGAGAAGAGGGCCAACTATAAACCGCAGTGTTCTCAATATATCAAGTTACCTCGAGCTTGTTTTAGAAAGCCCCTAGTTAATTGTTGTTTGACGAATTATTTTAATTTCAGTTTTGATTGTACAAATCTTATTTAGATACACTATTAGCATTACATGACCCTTTCACGTGTCTATGTGGTATTCTGAAGTATACTTCCCGAATTGTTTTGAATTGTTTTGTCTCGAAATAATATGTACCCCTCAAAGCCCAGTTTTCCGTCTTTATGAGTGTATGACTATTCCGCCTGTAATGCGGAGCCGGACTGAACTGGTCGTATATTGGGAGCCTTCTCTCCTGGTGACAACCTTAATGGTTTTGTTACTATCTAATTACAGCAACCCATTCATGAAGAAAGCATCAAAAGGTTCAAAAAGACGCTCCGACAAATTGATTATTTGATTGATTAATCGTGCATTTCCTTCGAAAAAAACATTGTGTACAAGGTGTGTCATGTAACAGTGATCAATACCAACTTTCTTATTTTAAACACACACCCTTCATTTTTTGAAGAAAGTTAGTTAGTTATACAATAATTTGGTTAGTTACATTTACAGGGGTTGGACACCGTTCTTGCGGAAAATAAATTTTACTCTACGTCACTGGTACAAATTTTAATGTAAAGTGAATTTTTTGTAATGAATTAACTAATACCGCGGCTACCTAAGTAGATAATAGATAAAGTTTCAACCGTTAGCTTGTGGAACGTTGATTCTTTATCCCCACTTCTAATCTGAAAATTCATATGGTTAGACAATGCAGAAAATAACTTACATTTATCGATGAGTCAAAACTTTGTCCAGTCGTCAGTTGATTCTCTCCTTTGGAAAGCCGCAATTTGGAAAATTGGATAGTGAAACACCTTGTACAATACAATCGAATCTTTTCTATCGCCAGGTAAAATTTGGTTACTAGTACATATATCCGCAATGAACGTTTTGCACCTTGAACACCGGCTGTGCGATTGTGCTGCTAACGATTCTTTTATATACTGCCGTTATATGACTTTTGGTTTGAATTTTCAATCCAAAACGAATATTTACGCGATCTCAAAAATAGCGCAACCAAACTCGTGATTCGCCTTGAAAGCTTGGCGAAGAATTTCGAGTTACGCGATTCAAATATCGCCGCGTTTAAGTTACGTAGGTTTGCCTAAATTTAGGTTAAGAATGCCTTTCTCCCACCCAGTTTTTGGTGATATACTGGCAGAGCTCGAATGATGAAACGACCTCAACGAAAACCAAGTGTTAACTCTTTTAGCGTATTTTCCTCAAAGTGCAAAATCGCTATTGGCTGCACTTTAACGTCCGTCCGTCCGTCTGTCCATCACACGTACTCCTTCTAAGCCACTGAACCGATTTTGGTGATATAGGACTCATTTGAAAGGACTTGGTCCAAGAATACCGTGCATATCCATATTTTTTTGGTTTTGCGCATGTGCGATGCTAACTTTTTTTATTTATGAAGATATTTAAATGAAACTTTATATGTAAACACTACGAATATAAGTAAAGTTAACGACGTTTCCAAAATGTTGTTTTGCGCATGCGCAATGCCAACTTTCTAATTTATGAAAGCATTTAAATGAAATTTGATACATAACCACTTGGAATAAAATTTAACACCAGTTGCAAAATTTGGTTTAGCGCATGCACAATGGCAACGATATTATTTACGAAAGCAGTTAAATGAAATATCATAATGGAGGCACATCGAATGAAACAAAAAGTAATACGGGTTTCAAAATTGCTGTATGTTTTATTTATGAATACGTTCTCGTCATTTATGTTTGCATAAAGACTTTTTAACTTGTTTCTACATGTGAAGCCCGTCATGCTCCGTCACGAAGAATTTTAGAACCGGCAACACTGTAGCGTTTCGACTTTTATCTGCTTGAACACTCGTTCTCACCTTTGCTCTAAAGAGTGAGAACGTTAAACGCTTTTGAAGTAGGCTCTTTGAAGGGCCCTAAGATTCAATTAAAAGCTTCAAAACCTTTGGAGAATCCTTGCGGTGTCTTTCGAAAATCGTTCAAGGCTAAATAGGCTCTTAGAGGCTTTTGGGACCTCTATTAAAAACCCTGAGGCTTAGAGACTAATAATATCTTAAAATATCTACAAGATTCGGATATTAAATAAATAAAGATGTTTAAAATCTCTTACAGAATCTTAGGGAAATTGTCACATCAATCAATATTTGTTATACGGTTGGTTTGGTACACAATGATCAAGATTATTTTAACATCCGTATTAGGTTACGTGTGGCACAACCTCATAATTTCATCATGTCAGTTTCATCTAGCCGTCCGTCCACCCCGAGCGTCCTATCTGTGTTCGTGATTGGGGAAAACCGGAAGCTAAAACTTGAGTGTGGTTATGAGACGCCGTTAATGGGACCTAATCTTGAAATCCGAATATCTTGAAAAAGGGGCGTCGGAACAGGGTACAGTCACAGGGAAACTAGAAATTCCAGGCGAGACACATCTGTCGATTCTATCAAATCTTCAATGCCCACTATGTCGAAACTGGCGTGTTAGAAGAAGGTATTCTCAAATGGAAAGTGGAAGGTCTAGCCCAGTCACATCTTTTGGTACGCGATAACTTCAAGTTCCAATGTCACGTAAAAGAAGTGTTTGAGGGAGTACTGTCAAAGATAAACTGGAAGGTCTCTTATCGGCGGGGTTAGTTTATGGGAGAAACCTTAATTCCAAGCAAAATAGCGAGATAATTATGTGTAACCTACTATATCATCGCAAGGAGTGAATTTTTGTATATACCTTGTTGAAATTGCGTTGTGGATAAACAAAGAACGTACCTGGTCGTAGTGTCTTGAAATTCATATAACTTTTGTTCTTATAGCGTGAAGATTTTAAGATTTTTATAATGTTGAGTGTTTTGTGGGTTGAAAATGTTATTATTATTATTGTATAGGACGTAACAGCCCACTCAAAGAAAGAAAAATAGGGGAAATAATTTATGTAAAAGTAATTTTGGTATTGTGGAAGTGTGCGTTTACAATGAACGTATACGTAAATATTTCATAAACCGTAACTCGTACATATCCGTATCGTTTCCGTAAATTTACTTCGCTGTTTACAATAAACCAAAGATCATACTATAAGTAGTATGATATTTGACCGTACGTAACTTTGAAACATTTTCAACCTTTGCGACTATGCGCAAGACTTACATATCGCTTACATATACGTACGTAAAAATTACGTTCATTGTAAACACCTTCGTATGTTTCTATATAGTTCAACCTTGCGAAATTTTTACGTTTTATGTATTTCTTACGTATACGTTCATTGTAAACGCACACTTACATA
Source organism: Photinus pyralis (assembly GCF_008802855.1). Classification (NCBI taxonomy): domain Eukaryota; kingdom Metazoa; phylum Arthropoda; class Insecta; order Coleoptera; family Lampyridae; genus Photinus; species Photinus pyralis. The sequence goes on along the minus strand of NW_022170596.1, from coordinate 40,795,145 downwards.
TCGCTTACATATACGTACGTAAAAATTATGTTCATTGTAAACACCTTCGTATGTTTCTATACAGTTCAACTTTGCGAAATGTTTACGTTTTATGTATTTCTTACGCATACGTTCATTGTAAACGCACACGAAGACAAAGGTATGTTAAACAACATACTAAAAGTACTGATGGATGGGGGTGGAGCTAACGGTTGGGGTGGGGGTGTAAATGACTCATTCTTTAGTTTTTTGTAGAGGACTCGTAAACGATGGCCAGTAGCAAAAAAGGGAGTAATAATCTAGATAAAATTCTTCACACAGAAGGTTCTATCCACTTTTGCGCTGGGATCAATATTTCATGAGATATGGAGAGAAGAAGATGCTGGATACTAAAAAATACTACTCTTAAAAATAAAAATTTTAATCATTTTCTATCTCGAAAACATAATCTTCGCCGATGTCTTCGATGGAAGCTCTGTTAGTGTATGAATCGGAGCATACACTGCAGACACTGGAGCGGACAATTCGTGCACAAAATATGGTGTTAGATGGAGTCGGGTGTTTTGTAAATCGCCAGAATAAGCTTCTCGCTGGCCTGTTCAATACTCTCAGGTGATGTTGAGGGCTTACTGAAAATGTCTGCCATTTTTTTGGGTCAGGTGCAGACCTAAATAGCATTTTGCTCTTTCCATGGGTCGCGGAGGTGGTGTCGCATCCGGAGAATCTGTGGAGAAGGATAATTGTCTTGGCGAAAGGAAGCTGTTGAGCTATGAGGGGGACTATCAAGTCAACATCCATACATCCTCCCTAACGATTACAATAGTTGGATGTACGGGAGCGTTATCCAACCCGCACCTAACTATAGTGGCATCAGCATCTCCAGCAACAGTTGTTTCAATCCATGTTGCTGTCATTTTCTCGGTGAGGAATTGAGTTAATCTCGTTTTATTCGTTCCATTGGCGAGGAAATGCTCCTGTCGAAAAGTGATGATCGTATTTTCGTTACAGTAAATGTCAACCGAAGTTTTTGTCGAATCTCGTCGCTTCTGCTCCACTCGTTTTGTGTTGGTGCATCAAAAACCACCATACAGTGTGGACCGTAATGTCTCTGTATGTGGGTAACGTACTGATGGCAAATCCAAGAAACACTGGAGGACAGTTTCGATTTCATACGGTGTAGAAGGAAACCACGTATAAAAAATTCTCTTTTGCACAAATTATTTCCCTTATTTGGCAGGGTCTGTGTTGAGTGGGCTATATGGCTCGCGTTTGTATTTTTAGTCCAGTGAGTGTCTTCAGTTTTATGAGCATCTTGATTTACTTGGATATTGTGGGATACTAGTTTAGTGTATCTAATTTATCTTGACCACAAGATTAACATTTGGTCATGTGTTTTTGAAGGGATCTGACGTCGTTGGGTTTATTACATTCCTCAAGGGTTTTGAATGCTTGACCATTTTAAATGTCTTGATATCTTGAATACAGTATGGTAAAATAAATCTTGTCACAATTTTCTAGTTTGAACATGATCTTTCTGGGCCTCTGACCGACTTTCAAAAAAGAAGCTACGAATTTTGGCCTTCCTTTCAGCTTTGGTCACTACCACGATTACATACAGCAACGTTCTTTAATATCATTTTAAGGTTATTGGTAATTGTTTTTTTTTATTATTACCGAAGGAATAATGGTTTGGTGGTAATGATGTGGGCGTCATGCTGCGTTCTTTTATTGAAGAAATTAAAATAGATATAAATGCAATTACAGCGATACCAAAGATCTAAAAGCGAACAAAAAATATACGGATATCTGCGCGCCTTTCAAATATTTACGGAATGTTAGGTGAGGTATATTTATTAAATATGAAATATTATGATTGAAGATAGTTTCCTTACCTCATTTCCTTAATACCTGGCGTGCTCTATAATTAGATAAGTTATTCTCGGATTAGGTCACCAATTTCTTCCCCATGCCTTACCAGTGAAAGAAAACAGATAAAACCTAAAGAAGACAAATTAATCTATAAACAAAATGAGGGACCGGAAACGGAATCCCACGTTGTTCTTAACATTGACAACTGACAGCACAATAGTGGCACCATCGTTCATTTTACTCGATCAACATGGACAAATTACTAAACACTTTTGGTAAACGACATGTAATTTATTTTTCCGACGTACCTACGTATTTTAATTAAGCAAAAAAGTTCGGTGGCGGTCTCGAACAATTTTTCGCAATTATTAATTTCGTTATTAATGTTTATGGATTGACAAGGAGGTTGATGGGCGTGCTTTGTTAAGAACAGGCAGGCAATCGGCTATTCAAAAACAGAAATAACTAGTTACGAATTGTGTTGTTGAAACAAGAAATCTTTTAAATTATTCATTCCCGTTTCATTTTATCGATTGTTCTATATTTATTTCAGTGCGTTCTGTCTGAATCGCTAAAGTAACATTGTTCGTCTTTACGTGAGTCGACTGCGTTTTAAAAAGTGTACCGATTAAAGTCGAAAATAATTTTTTGTTTACTCAATCGTCATTGAATTAATTACGAATTAACAGTTAGATGTTTGCCGCAAAAACTCATCTTTAATGTAATCGCTTTTTGCTCCATGTTTTAAAGATATCTTGCTCAAAGGACTTGAATTCAGTAGTACTCTCCATATATTATACAATTGTAACATGTGTTTACTGACATGTTATATGTAGTGGATAAACAGTCATTAAACATGCTTGTGTCTATTATTGTTTTGTTAATCTGGAAATTATCTGCAAAAATGAACGACTTTTACATACAGTTTGAGATACACAAGTTGGAGAGATCATTTATGGTGATGCAAGATGCAACTCAACCCTTAATAACCAGACCAATAAATGCAATATCGCTATACGGTTTTCACTACACATACAGGACCACTGAAGTAGCGATTTTAATTGTTTTTCTCTGCTTACTTAACTCCATCACATAACATTTCAAATAGTATCATACCTGACATCAGACTTTTTTCGACGAGCTTTGTACGACTATCCAATGCCAAGATCTCGTTCCTTATACGGACGGAGTGTGTGATTTTCACATCGATTTATTAACAATACTCGAGATCGTTTATAATTTTGTATTGTTGTCTCTCGTCCGTCTGTCTGTTCGTGTGCACGAAAACTTTAGAAATGTCTGGCCGCTTTGAAAATTGGTACACATTTATAGACTATCGGGCCAAAAAGTTACAGCCCAAAAAGATCGCGAGGATCCTTCGATATTCTTGTATCGGATTTTTGCAATGAAATATCTCATTTTCATAGAGAACCGTATTATTCAACAAACAGCTATGAGTAGGGCTGGTTTTACATATTTTGCGCCTATTTTTCCCAGATTGATTTAATTATGTAGTTAAGTTTATTTGCAGTTTGAACAATGAAATCCAATATATAAACTTGTAAATGTAGCCACTGAGTGTTTCAGAGAGTTCAGAGAACCTAACGGTTACGTGACGTTATTAAGCCCCTCACAGGAAACTGATAAAATGGTTAGAGGGCACCTTAATGATCCGTTTTCAAAAAAAAAATTGCGGGAGAAGTCCTAAATTTTCCGCAATCTTTATACAAAGTTCTCATACTCTCGTGGGAGTGTGAGATTATGTTACTGAATATTTCATGATTACTTTTAAGTTGGTAATAGTGTACATAACATTCCAACTTTTTCCAATTCCTTAAGAGATTATGTTATTTGTCCACGATAGTACTGTAGAATTATTTCTCGGATTTGGTTTTTTGGTGACCCTAAAAACTTGCCGCTATGGGCCCGGGCCCACCTGGCCCTATGCTAAATCCGGCTTTGCTTATGACTATGAGTGAGAATGTGTAATAACCATTACTTCATAGTATACTTTTTGTGCGAATATTAACAAAATTCAAATGAAAATCATCATCATAATGTCACTACTGCAGCCAACGTGAGATATACATCATGCCTCATGTAGATTGCAGTATTTACAAAGGCCAAAAACTCCACTTGCATTAAATAAAATTGGACTCAAGGGTGATCTTAAAAAAAAGGCGATCTATGGAAGGTGCGAAAGATATTCCTTCCGCTCTCGACTGTATAAGGCGGTGAATGCTAAGCAGCGATTCATACGAAAAAGGCGTTCAAAGTTAATCGACGGCCGATGCGAACGAATTGGTATATGAAACATGCAGGAAGTGCCCGGGTTTCCCCTCTCGATGATCCTTACAGAGAACTCAATCTTTGCCAAATGCAACATGTAACTTTCTCTACGATATTCTTCTTCCCTACAGCATTTAACTTTAGACTGACGCTTCGAAAAGTGGTGTTATTAAAGTGTGATGGAAGTGTTGCTTATTTGGTGTGTAAGTCGAACAAAACCTAAAATTGTATTGTATATTGTACCTGTCATACTACTTTTATTACATTAACTGTTAATATACATATTTCAATTTAGTAGACGTCACCTTTGTCTATAAATGAATAAAGAAAGCCGCCACTTAAAATTGTTCAGTTTCGCCAACTTAACAGTGACGAAATATAAGTAAAATGGCACCAGATTTCGTGGAAATGAAGTGAACTTTTGGAAAATTTAGGGCTTCGCTCGCAATTTTTTTTATTGGAAACGCTTAATGAAGTTGCCCTCTAGCCATTTTTATTAATTTAATGATTCTCTCTGAGGGACTTATTCGCGTCATCTACCCAAATATACTAATAAAAACAAAGGCTATCGAATTCCAATTTTCTTAGTAAGTTATTTGACTTAACGTATTGGCCTGGATCATAAGAACTACAAAAAATGCAATGCCCGTCTCGTGATCACGTAACAATACTAGACTAAACTGTCATTCTCTATACATAAATTCCTGGTACATGCTCCTGTTTGAAATACACACACCTCTGAATGCTAAACAAAATTTCAATCCAGCCAAAGAAATGGTATTACTGAGTTTAAATGCAAATTTCCAATCAATGAAACAAAACTAAAATCGTTTGAGGGGATTCGATTGTTAATAATAAATATAATGCAAAATCGCTTTCATGCAAATAATTTTCACGGGTCAATTCCTTTAGGAATATTAAAATTACTTCGAACAAAATCACTTATGCAAATTCCTCATATAACCACCCACTACTTTATGCAAATCAAAAAAATTAAAAAAACCTACAGTTATTTACATGGGCAATGTTCTCTTCTGGTAACAAACTGATTTTATCTCTCCTTGGCGCTGCCACTTTTGAAATGGCTTCGTTGGTACAGTTGACTTTCTGCACCGCCCCGGTAACGTTACCTAATGCAAACTTAACGGATGAAAAGTTCGTATGAATCTTGCTTTTATCCAGCCGTTACTGTTAGCGATCCGAAAAAACTATCAACTTTTTCACAACCGATCCCGAACACATTTTATCTCGAAAATGCACACTTTATCGAAAATGCACACGTTGTTATCGTTTTTATTTCCAGACATGCTTTCGTTTACGTTCGCTATGAAGCGGTATATGTGTAAATGTTGAACAAAATAGCCGGCCCGTGTGGCGCAGTTCAGTTAAAGCTGAACTGTGGTGCTAAGGGTCCCTGGTTTGAATCCCGGTTCGGGGATGGATATTTGTAGATGTATAGTGGGTTGGGTTGGTAGAGCAGCCTTGGCCGAAACCCCGCCCACTCAAAATAAAAGTAAAATAAGAAAAAAAAATACAAATGCAAAACCAAATTTTTGTAACGGTAAAACAGCCACTCGTTACAGTTGACAAGACAGAATGATTTGTAGTAGGGTGCTACTAGTGGTAATGGTTTCAAAACCAGTACACAGAAATAATTTATGGAAGAAATTAATAGTAGAAACAGGTTGGATTTATTTTAGTGAAGTTTTATTTAACATTCACGGTTAGAATTACAGTTCTCAAGTTTGTTACAACTGCTTCAGGTTGCTTAATGTGGTATAGTTATTATATTACCTAACCCCACATTGTAAGAGATAGATGAAGAGATAAATGGAACCGTTTAATACCTTAAAAAAACATTCGGGGGGCTATCAAGAATATAAGTAATAATGATTGAACTTACTTTGTTTTAAAATTGTTAAAATCAGAAGAATTCTATAAGACTAAAAGTGAGGTATGTAATTAGGTATAGGCTTAAGAAGTTGTTGATAAAAAGTTCCCCTTACTTAACCATTTGTCTATTGTGAGTGCAATAATTAGCCATAATTTCCAACGGATGCATTCTAGGTGCGGCTCAGCCCCATCTGGTCACCCCTTGGTTACGAGTCTGGTCCGGCCTCTGCTGCAATGAAAAAATCTGGATACAGACTTAATATTATTAATTTAGAAATCTGAGCAGTTTTGATGACTTTGAACAACTTCAAGGAATTATTTAAACGAATTTTGAGTAACACCTAGCATAATTCTGGACAAGAATATAAAATTTGACATGAGAACTCTAATCTGTGTCGCACTTTGGGTTCGATTAAACACACAACTACTTGATTGATAAAGACACATAGCTGAAAGAAAGATTTAGACATACCACCCATGCAAGCGATCGATAGACAATTGGTTAAAGAAATCTTAATTACTTACAGTTTTAATAATGCAACAAACTGCTTTGTCGACACATGTATTCGAACTATTAATTTTTTCGTATACGGCTGAAACGCTTTTAATTTCTCACGAAACTTTATGACGTCGTAAATTAAACCATCTCTTATCACAATTACTCAAATGTTATTAGAATAACAACGAACTGCGTCTTCCTATCCAAACAGGGCTAACTGCCAAAAAAAACGTATAAAACGTGGATACTACCCGACCATTACCGAAGAAACTTCTCCAATATGCGGCAAAAAAAAGCTACATTCAAAACATGCACCACCAAAGGATACCCTTTTTTCGTTACGTTTCCGTATTTAAATGATCTCTTTTCCACCTAAAAATTTCCTTCTTTGAGATTTCGTAAACAAACAGCTAATGAGAACCAAATTTGACTAACGTCAGCTTTGAAAATAAATTACACGCCTGTTGTTTCTTACCGGCGATGAACACCTGCTTATCTTGAAACTAATTAAATTTCACCTTATAACAAATATTATCGCAATGTCCATATAAATCATTTTAATCCAACGCGAAAATACAACCTTATATTCTTATCTTTTAACACGTAACTTCACTTTTACAGTTAAACGAGTAAATCGAAATAAACAAATTACAAGGCAACATTTAACAATTCTTATACAAAGCAACTTGAAGTCTAAACCTTTAAAAAGCAACGTGTTTATTCAAAATCAGTAACCAAATGTACACTTAAAAAAATTGATATTCCACATACAGGGTGACCAATTATTATTATAGGTGCCAAAAACGTCTGCATGACGTTGTTTACACAACAATATTTTCAAAATTCCAACGCCAAGATGGTTGATCACTAAATTGGGGTGCGAAAAAATTTACGCTTACCTTAAGCAATTAATCGGCGCGGTGAAATTCAAATGCAAAGGGTACACGGTGGATATACGAAAATTGATACACGGTACGGTACGGATAGAAAATAAATTTACGAAAAAGAGCAAAGATAAAGTAGTTACAGACGAAAGAATTGCAAAGATGACCTTATATAGAATTCCCAAAATGTGGATAGGGATTTTCTAACCGGCCGGTGCGGCGTACTCTCAAGATTCAAAAATTAAAACAGCTTTCATTAATTAATTTAATTATATGTAATTAAAAAAAATAGAGACGTAGCAAACCTGTTAATATATTTTTAATTGAGTTTTGTCTCTTTTTTTAAATGCCCCTTATATTGAAAAAGAATCCAGCGATTACGCACGGTATATTAAAATTTGGTTATCCACATATAAAATGAGTAAAAGTACAATTAAAATATGTATCACTACTAAACGGTTCTGCCACCATGTATCGAAAAAGTACAAGTATAGTAAGTATCTAACAACTGGGTTCTGATGGTTTAATTAATCGATCACCGCTTGGAAAATGACGAAGGTGCCTCGATGGATAGTAAATTTTGCATTTATTAAGTTAAAGTCATCGAACAACTACCGTAATTTACAGTATATTCTTCGCAATTTTTGTTTTCGTGTTAATAAGATTTTTTTTATTGAAAATAAATACTAAGAACATTCATCGTGTAAATCTCAATCGCCCATCAGAACGAGTAGGTATGTTTATAGGAAATATAACCGTCAGGTAGAAATAGTACACCCTGGGTGAAATTTGAAACCCACATCGCTACCAGAAACGCACCCATCTTTTGATAACAAAACACTCATCAGACCACAGTTGAAAATCTGTAAGCGATATGTGGGGTAGGTAGAGAACGTATATTGCGGATACACAAATTCTTTGTGGACATTCCAATTTTTACGATCGACGAATTAGTATTTATTATTCAATTATTATGGCCATTTCAATATTAGTGAAAACTGACTCCTTACCACTTTATCCTTTTGGTACTGATCGTAAATAAATAATATACGAAAAATTTGAAATATTAATGGTTATGTAAATTACAGAATATTTAAAATTCTTTTTAGTTAGTTAATTTAAAACTATAGATGTTTAACAAAAGAATGATATAAAATACACCATTTTTTATATCCATAAAATATTTGACACAAAACAATTGATTTACGAGGTATCTATTTTACGACAGGTTTAGGGTTCTCCTTTTATGACTACTCCAAAACCCTGATTCACAACTTTATTGCTTGTATGCTTAAAATTCAGTTCCCAAAATTATATTTTAGATAATTTAGGTATAAAATCTATTATTAAATGAAAAAAAATTAGTTGTTTAAAGGATCGCTACTGTTAATTGCACACCTCTATCGTTTATTTTTTATGGGACGGTCTGGTGTTAATCAAGCCTGAAAATGCATCCGGGTTGAATTTCATTTCAAAACTGAAGCTTCCGCATTCTACAATTAAATATTTTGTATAAACCTGAGTATATTTTTAAGAAGGCTGCACGTTTAGAACAGGGAAAGTTCTATTTAACAAATAAAGATAAATGAGCGTAGATTTACAAAAATATATTGGAAAAAGAAACCGGAAGTTTATACGAAACAAACGCCCCACAATATTGGAAGAGGGTTGAAATTTGTTTTGGTGTAGATAAACAAGTTAATCACTCCACGCGTCGCAAAATTAGGGCATACCTACTTTTGATAATTTCGTCGTTTTATGTCAGCTCGTAACCTAAAACCAATGCGAGATGGAAGTATAATAAAAGAATACTCGAGCGTTCAGTTCGGGGTATAAAGCGGTAACTATTTATTTATATTTATAGTGCCAATATAACCTGACAATTGTACAAAGGTGCCTGCACGCATAACTGGCGACAATAGACCTAAGCTAAAATAAAATATAAAACTTGTCATCTTTACAACGGTTGATAAATAGCACAGGGCTATTTACTGTTTGGGGTTCGTGAAGTCAACTAGCGTCGCAAAAGAGAAACTTTCTTACAAAACTCGAGAATTTACGTAAAAAATGTTGCGAGACGGTTGGAAAACTACAACTGAAAATATTACCTATTCATGCTCTTTGTTTAGTTATAAAATGAGATGATAGGACACATAGGGTCAAACCAGAACGAACCAGGGTCGCAGGTCACCGTATTGACCCCTTCCACCAGCAAACCCCTCAACTACCTAAACTTCGATTGGAATGTGCACCTATATACCTTTACGTACGGCACGTTATTCTTATTCAGAAAATAAAACACATTATTTGCATTATATAGCATGCCAGCGAAATGTTAATATGTATACGTTTAATTAATGTTTTTCGATGTTTCTGATAAATCGGGCTTGGTAAATTTACTTTCCCGATTTTTTAACATGAAATGCGATCATATTTTAGTGTATTGCTTGTAATTTAATCGGAAGAGTTATTAACCGCCATTCTACACATTAAAATTTATCGCTTGCCCTTACTTTAAATTGATTAAAGTTGGCGTTATTCGTGTCGAGCAATGAGCAACTTTAAGAAACCTTATTCCAGTTTCATTAGCAATAAGTGTAAAAGGGACAACGTGAAACGGTACCAACAAACTGTGATCATCGTTTCACTTACTATACCTGCATGTCTATTTCAAAAGCTTGAATAGAAAAATTACAAAAGTCCTCGTATGTGCATCGATGAGACTTCAGCGCATTTTTGGCGTGACGGATCAGTATTGCATTAGCAATCAGTATTTTATCAGAAAATTTTAATTATAAAATAAGGTATATGCAAACATATATTTCTTTATTAATTTTCACGAACTCTAATAATAATTGGACGATGGTATGAACAGTACGACTCGTAAACCGAACAATCAACAGTGTAGTTGACCATTTTGCCAAAAACTCCGTCAATTATTGTTCCGCCATTCGTTGTCACTGTTCGGGGAGAGATGATCACTATATTGAATTTCTCTTGAAGAAATTTCTCTACCCGATTTCCGACAGTTAATGGGAAATTAAAGTCTCCCATAATCAAGACGTCTTCAGTTGCCTCAATGAAATCCCCGATCTCCGATAACGCTGCAATCAACAAGTTGTTGCCTTTACTAGGAGCATCAGTGGTTCAAATTTCAAAGAAATATCTCCATAAATAAGAAAGTCAGTCACTGCGCATGCCTACACATAATTTTTACTATTTGCGAAATGTTTGCCTTTACTAGAAGCATCTGTGGTTCCAATTTCAAAGAAATATCTCCATAAATAGGAAAGTTGGCATTGCGCAATGCGCAGTCCCATTCCGCAGGGACTGGGCATGCGCACACATAATTTTTAGTATGTGCGCAATGTTTGCCTTTACTAGAAGCATCTGTGGTTAAAATTTCAAAGAAATATCTCCATAAATAAGAAAGTTGGCAATGCGCAGTCTGCGCAAAATAGAGAGTGCAATAAAACTGTCTGAAATGGGCAAATATAGACCATAGCATCTATCAATTAGCGAAAACCCGAAGTCTCTAGGTGTCCCAGGGGCCGAGATCTCGATGGAACGGACGGACGGACGGGCGGACGGACAGACGGAAACACGAGCACATAAGCGTTACCTCAACTTCGTTGTGTTACGCTAAAAACCGCTCAGACCTGGATACGATATTTTTAACCAAAATTATACCACAAACTGAAAAACTCATCACCGTGTTATGATTTTGATTAGTTTTCACCTTGAAGTAGTTATCCTAGATAAGTCATATTAGTGACCGTAGTTAGGCAATGCCAAAAGTATATTTTATAAAACAGCCATTCCTCTACGTCAATCGGATCGGCTTAAAATCGATATACGCACGGACAAGTTTTCAAGCGGCGTTAGTTATTTCGCAAATTCTAATTAAACGCAACCACTACGGGCTTAATGAATGTCCATTGCGCCAATAACTCGACAAGACGGAGATAATGCAAAAAACCGGACCTCTCTACGATGTCTAGATCAAAAGTGTTTCAATCCGCCCAGCCAGCCAGCCAGCCGGACAAAGTGAAATGATAAGCTCCTTTTTGTTACCAAAAATGCGCAAAAAGTTATTGTAAAAAAAACAAAAAACCGTTTTTTTACATGTTCTATAATTTTACACTTTTTCCGTTTATTAACAATCCTAGAGAACGTTTATAATTTTGCATTGCTATCTGTCGTCTGCATGCTGGTCTGTCCGTCTGTTCCTTTGTCTGTCTGTCCATCTATCTGTCCGTGTGAACGATAACTTTGTTAGAAATGTTCGATCGCTTTTACATCTCCGTTAGTTATGAACTGAATTGCATGAAATTCAATATGGGCATAGCTTTAGCCATATAATACGCAATGCCAAAAGTTGAAACGAATCGATTCAAAATTCACAGTGCCCTTTTCGCATCTCGACCATTTATAAACCGAATTGCAAACTTTTTTACTTATAAAAGTATTTAAACGAAATTTGATACATAGGCACTTGGGATAAAGGAAAATCAAACGCCAATTTCAAAATTTGGTTTTGCGCATGCGCAGTGCCAACTTTTTTATTTGCGGAAGAATTTACACGAAATTTGATACATAGGCACTTGGAATAAAGGAAAATCAAACGCCAATTTCAAAATTTGGTTTTGCGCATGCGCAGTGCCAACTTTTTTTATTTATGGAAGAATTTAAACGAAATTTGATACATAAGCACTTCGAATAAAGGAAAATCAAACGCCAATTTCAAAATTTGGTTTTGCGCATGCGCAGTGCCAACCTTTTTATTTATGGAAGAATTTAAACGAAATTTGATACATAGGCACTTGGGATAAAGGAAAATCAAACGCCAATTTCAAAATTTGGTTTTGCGCATGCGCAGTGCTAACTTTTTTATTTATGGAAGAATTTAAATGAAATGTGATACATAGGCACTTGGAATAAAGGAAAATCTAGCGCCAGTTTCAAAATTTTATTTTGCGCATGCGCAGTGCCAACTTTTTTTAATCTATGGAAGCATTTAAGTGAAATTTGATACTTAGGCGCTT
>NW_022170596.1:40749557-40782587 GCF_008802855.1 Photinus pyralis | reverse complement strand
GTTATACACTGCCTTTTTTTGAGCCCCGAAAAAAAAAATTGTCTCAGATCGACCCGGAAAAAAAATTTTCTTATAGAATGTGGCCTGTAGAATCCATAATTTCAAACAGTTCCAAGATCGGGCTACTAGTTCAAAAGTTACAGCCCTTTGAATTTTTTTTCGAAAGTGGTTTCTAGTCTATAACTTTTGATAATAATAATAATAATAATAATAATATATTTTTCATGTTTTGCACAGTAGCGCTTACATTCGTCAAGTTTTATCTAGTTAAATAACATATGTAATGTACTTATATTTATTTACTTAATACAATAGTCAATTTAAATTTACAATCACTCTGATTCTCTAAAGCCTTCACTTACAAATTCTTGTGTGGAAAAATATGCTTTTAATGTTAGGTATCGTTTAAGAGTTACTTTTAGTTTTTTTGTATCATATGATTGGATACTCTTTGGTAGAAGGTTAAAGAATTTTTTAGCTTGGAAATAATAATAATAATAATTTTTTAGAGCCCTATTGATAGGTACGTTGACTTGTAAATAACTATTATAAATAGTTTTTTTATTAATAAACCGACTTGACTTGAGTATTTCCGTATATCTACATTATTATTGATTAACAGTGTAGCCTTTAGTTTAGAATAGGTCGACCAAAGTGTTGGCGGCTTCCATTGTTTTGATTTTTCTTCCAAATAACATAATAACACCCTTTTCACTAAAATTTCCAACGTGTTTTTCGGTTCTCCATTTCATAAATAAATCATATTCCTTCAAATATTGGTCCTTGGACTTTTCGGGTAACAGATTGGAGGTGGCGATACCTGCCGCGTTCACAATTTCGTCGGGGGTGCATGAAAAACTCGCATCACTGTCCATTTCCATCGTTCAAGCACACAAATTACACAAAACACAGCGAGATGAACTTAATACGTACTTTGTAATTTTAACAAATGTCAGCGAGTATCATAGCAACGGCGGCCTCCTATGTTTCTTGTCTAAATAGTTTGCGTTAAAAAAAAAAAGTATGAATTGATTTGGATTCTACGCCCAAATTAATAAGAAAAAGTGTTTTCCCGAGAAATTTTGGTGTAGTCGATTTTTGGTAAAAAAGGAAGGTTTTTTTTTTTTTTGAACCCCGAAATAAAAATTGTCTCAGATCGACCCGGAAAAAAATTTTCTTATAGAATTGGCCTGTAGAATCCATAATTTCAAACAGTTCCAAGATTGGGCTACTAGTTCAAAAGTTACAGCCCTTTGAATTTTCTTTCGAAATTGGTTTCTAGTCCATAACTTTTTTTTGAGAAGTCTAATCGAAAAAGTTCGAATTGTTTTGGAGTCTACGCACCAAAGTTAATAAGAAAAAGTGCTTTCCCGAGAAATTTTGGTGCAGTCGATTTTTGGTAAAAAAGGAAGGTTATACACTGCCTTTTTTTGAGGCCCGAAAAAAAATTGTCTCAGATCGACCCGGAAAAAAAAATTTTCTTATAGAATGTGGCCTGTAGAATCCATAATTTCAAACAGTTCCAAGATTGGGCTACTAGTTCAAAAGTTACAGCCCTTTGAATTTTTTTTCGAAATTGAAAAGAAAAGGTTATACCTACACAGGGGCGGACTGGGGACTTACGGGCCATTAAGCCATTAAAGTATTACTGGTGCCGGGGGGGGGGGCAATTAGAAAAACGTGTTAATAATTTATTAATAGTGCAAGAAAATACAGCACATACTTATAAATTTACAACGGGCCATTATGATCTACAGGCCAGGTGGCAATCGCCCCCCCCCCCCCCCGTGCCAGTCCGCCCCTGTTTGTGCCAGTATTCACACATTTTACACGTTTTCTTCTGATTACCTAAAGTAGTAGTGGCTCGTACAGCATCTACTTTAGATTCATTATCTAGGATTTTCACTTGATCTTTGCTCGTTTCTGTCGCTCTGCAGAAATTAATTGCTTTTGTTAACGTCAGGGGGCCGATTTTTGGCCGTACGTTTCCTTAAAACGTATACGTATTCGTAAAGAAACGTATATTTTCAATTTTTGACCATACGTTTATATTGCGTATACGTTCAATTGTGTTCGTTTTTCTGCGAGCGGGTAAATGGCGTTCGCAAACGCTCGCAACTGACGTTTTGTGGGTTATGTATTGGTTAGTGTTGAAGTTTTGACTCTTGAGACTTGAAAGGTATCTACTAACAACAATGGATGAAGCTGTGAATGTGTTTGTAATAGACAATTTAGAGAATGCCGAACGCAATTATCGCCCGAATAGGAACCGTAATCCTTGCAACCCCATAGAAGTCTTAAATGAAGCACAATTTATCAAAATGTATCAGCTACTTCTTTCCATGAGTCTTGCATTTTCTTGCACGTCAGAGTCATAGTTTGTTTCCCTGCTATTATATCGGGGTGGTTTTTAGCAAACTCTACTAGCCACCCTTTTTGGTTTTGCGTGGTATTGCACCCTCGCTTTGGCGTGTCCATCGTGTTTTCAGTATTCATGTAAATCAGTGCCTATAAAATATTATTATTCTCTAATTTGAAATGACTGAGCAATATCTTCACCTCACCACCTAAGCTCAAACCCAAACGTCAAATAGTCCGTTTTAGTTCTAATCGATCAATAAAGGCGACGTTGTCATATGCACTGTACGTTTCGGTTCCAGGCAGTTACGAACAGTAGTCAAAAATTGCATTTGGAAAACGTATACGTTTTTAAGTCTTCACATCTAAGCGTATACGAATAGATGCGACTGGTTTCAAAAATCGACCCCCAGGTCAGCTACTTGCATTAATCTCTCCTTACTAGACGTCTCTCTCAATCCTATAACAATTCTATCACGAATCATTTCATCCTGATCTTTCTATCCGGTAGTTTTGACAGCTTTCCTAAGTTCCGTCAAAAAACTATCGAACGATTGTCCCTCCTTTTGACATATTGTGGTAAATTTTGCCCTTTCAAATATGACATTTCGCTGTGGCGCACACTGGTCATCAAATTTCTTCTGGATTTCCGCTAGGATCTTTTCTTTGCCTGCCTCAAACGTCAAACTATTAAACAAATCCAGTCCGTCATCTCCAATTAACGACAAAAAACATGCGATCTGCACATCCTCATCTTTACTGTCTAGGTTTGTTGCCTTTGAAAACAACGTAAACTTCTGAGAAAGCCTCTTCCAATTCTCAGATATATTTCCATCTAAGACAAGCGGGTCGGGTGGTTTGAAATAGTTTTCCATTTTGGCACTATAAGCGGCACTTTTTTTCAAGGTCAAGCAAAATCTCGGACTAAAATCAAGCTTGAAAATTACTATTCATATACACGCCTTCACTACGCAGGTTCACT
Organism: Photinus pyralis; assembly: GCF_008802855.1. Classification (NCBI taxonomy): domain Eukaryota; kingdom Metazoa; phylum Arthropoda; class Insecta; order Coleoptera; family Lampyridae; genus Photinus; species Photinus pyralis. The sequence continues at coordinate 40,779,247 of NW_022170596.1, read as the reverse complement.
GGCTACCTGACACCATGTATTACTTGGTAATTATTGTAATTAAATATAATTTATTTCTGGCAAGTCATTACATTATTATGACAACATCAAGACATAAGTTACTTGATACTTTTTACATAATAATAATCTATACTATTATACAACGGCATTGATTAGAATCTTCCATTTGGATCCTCCAGTATGGAATTTATCGCTGTGTAACTCCTCAACGCTTTTCCGCATCATTTACGTCAGGCTTCTCTAATAGGACGCCCAGTATTTCAATAAATGGTTGTGCTACTGGTTGGTTTAGAAATTTTGTTGGTTTCTGCGCCTATCCTCCTTTTGCTTGTGATCATGAGAGCGACCGTTTTGTTGGGGAATTTCGTTAATTTCTTCTCCGTCATTCATGTATATATTTATTACGTTTACCCCTTCCATGTTGACCACTTCTAAAACCCCATTATAGATAATGTTCCACAACAGTGGACCTAAGATTGACACCTGCGGCACTCCCGCACTTACAACTATGGTGATGTCGCTCCCATCCAGTTACTAGCTAATTATGGATCACCTGAACTAAGTACTCGGTTGTTTTGAGTTCTCCAAGTGACCAAATTATCGCCTCTCTGCACGCAGAGTCAACTCCAAAGGCGTTGGAGTGCTTTGGTGACCAGGTTTGGTCATGGCGACAATCGTAGGACTTCGTTCCTGTGAGTCTGTCTCGAGGAAAATCGAAAAGGGACTTCTCATAAAACGGAACGAAACTTTTAGTTTCAAAGAGATTGTGGCAATCGCGCTCGCTTGCCCCAATACATTTCGTGTTATCGCTAGACACATCCCTGCTCACGTTCGCTATTAAGCGGTACATGTGTAAATTTTCGTATCTTGAACAAAATACAAATTCCAAAGAAGTACCGTTTAATTCTAAAGCCACCACCCGTTACACCACGCTCCACGTGACTCTTTGTCATTTTTCCATTCACGTTACAACTGCCGTATGAAAAACGACTTTCCCATGAACTATTTAGAAAAAAACGTACTTTTGAGTGGGACTTCTGAGTCCTCGTCTGAGTCACTCGCACTCAGAATTTTTTGAGAAAATACCTATCGGACAAGTTTTCTATTTTCCACGAAATTTGTCCCATAGGTATCTTACGATTAGGGCATTGTGCGCGGGTGCACCATCTTGTTGAAACCAACAGTTTCCAACTTTTGTTTTTTTTGGGTTATCGTTGAATTCGTAATCAAAAATGCTACTCAACACTATAGTGTGTACTTTTTTTTACGGGAGATTTTTCTGACATATCTTAGGAATTTTTTGACAGTTTGATGGTGAATGGCATTTAAAATATCTAACAAAATGTCCTTATCCTTAACATTTATTAATTTTCAGTAACGCTCTGCAAAATATCAACGATGTTTATTACAACGAAGAGGGAGGTACGAAAAATAAGCTATTACTGTTTACAACGTTTAAAAAACTCGTGGATTCCATGAGATCTTCAAAGTCAAAACTTCTACTAAAGTACGTTGCCACCATTTACGCTACTACACCCTACATAAACCAAGAAATCAAAGTTGATACCGGATTGAAATTATTTTTCCGACATAATTCGAGTGACGAGCAACTGTATTCCATCAACTCAGTATACGCAATGTCTTCAGACTCATCGACATTCACATATTTCCAGCGCTACTTGTTGGCTAAGGATATACTTTCAGTCTTGTTGCAGACTTGCCATTATGATGTTTTCGAATCATTTTTTGTTACCAATATTGGCTTCTTCATCACTAGTTTCGACACCGACAATGTGGCTATGAAAACAATACTGTGCATTCTGATGGAAGTTTTGTTTTTGAGAATCGCCATAGATAATTTCCAAAATAATTCGTGTAACATCTCCAAAGCTGCGTTTCCCGAAGTTCCCCCTTCCGAAAAGAAAATGTTGAAAACAATCACAGGTCTGATTATACAAATTGGAAAGGAAACAAACGTAGACGATGCAAGCAAACACTTCTTCCGTTTGTATCAGTGCCACGCTTACAACGCCTTAATTTCTATAATTAGTAACACCCAGACAGATTTGACCTTTTACAATTTACTTTTTAACCGAGAAACTCTTTGGTCGAAGATTGTTGACACTGACCGGCTGTACAATTTCGCAATCGACTTCGACACGATTCCTTCGTTAAGGAAGAGTGTGGTTAACATACGGCGCTCAATGGCGGATGAAAAACGGAAAACCAACCCCGACTTCTCTTCGGTGAAGTACATGCCTTCGCAGCACCTATTCAACAGTACTTTAAGCGAGGATATAACTAAATTTGACTTCACGCATTCCGTGCTGAGAAGTCAGTCCGATGAGCAATCGACCAAGGCCGAAAGTGGTGCTTTTTGCGAACGGGAGGTTGTTTTGGAAGGTGTGGAGATCAATTTGCACGAGTGCATGGCGTCCGTTTGCGGATTATTCCAGCATATGGCCGATATTGGTCTTTTACCCTTGGATACCGAAGACGTCGCCATGCCTCCATGGCTTAAGGCAGTGAGGAATGTGTTGATGTCCGACGTGCATAAGAATGTAAAGATCTTTTTAATAAAAGTAATTCACAACTCCCAAGATACTTTCAAGTACTTCGCCAAGTATTTGTACGGTCCGATAATTCAAGCAATTACTGATTGTGTTTTTGGAAACTCCATTAACTTTTTCATTAACGATATGGTGAGTCTGTCTTACCAGTAGTTAAACAAGGCGAGTTCTGGCACAATGTAAATCTCCATAAGCGCATTGTGTTTCTTATGGAGGATTTCGATGACAAAAACTCACTTTTTGATCGGGTCTTGATTGCGGTGTTTTTGGTGGGGTTGTAAATGTATGGGGGGTGGTTGTTGAAAAGGGTACCTTTTTATTTTTACCAAAGTTATTTAAAAAGATATTTCAAAATAAATGGCACATTATTATGGCCACTTTTTTTCCATCTACAAGATGTTAGTTTTAAATTTTAAGTCCGACATTTCGTCTCCGATTAACCATCATCAACTTTGTTTTTTCTTATGGTAGCCATTTTTACTTTTTATGTTATTTGATAGAGCATTTTTTCTGGTATTTTCAGGTATATTAGTGGAAAATTTGGTTTTGGCTACCCATCAGACACATCATTTGTTTATGGGGGTGCCATTTAAAATTTTTTTAAATATGACGCTTAGCGAAGGTCAATCAAAAATTTTATTTTTTTGATAAAGTACCTAAAAAATTATGTGACTGGAAGAGGTTCAACGAAAAAAGGTTATAAGAGCGAAATCGTTAAGTTAGGGGTATAACCTGTTACATAAAAAAGTAAGTACTCTCCAAATCAGAAATAAAATATGGGGGTGTTCCATTTAAAAAAATGCAAGTTTGATACGCCACTGGAATATAGCACGCCCCCGGTGATCAAAAATATTTTAGAAATGTGGCGACGGTAAATGTGTACAATTTTGCTCTCAGACTTTTTTCGGTATCTTTTATGGTAAAGGAATGATGATCCGAGGGGTCCCCTGTATAATGCCTTAACTGGTATAAGTGTACATTTAACAGGGCCCACAAAATCGTGCATTAATTATCCGCGCAGAGCAAAATTCACCACGCGAGAAACTTTTTTGTTGTTGGTAAAATTGTATCACATATATCGAATGAATACAATGTTTTTCAGAAGGAATTTTTAAAGAAATGGTCTTTTGTTTTTTTTTCAGCAGTTTTAGTAAATAATGCGACTTTAGGAATACGCGAACGCGCAATGGACATTATTATTTTTCAAATAATTATTACTAGTCGACTTTCAAATAGCGTTTATAATACTTATAGAACCATTAAACTTATAAAATTAAAAATATTATATACAGGGTTAGTTAGAAGTATGGAATATATCTTATTTCTTCGTTAATATTAATTTTACATGCAGACTATAATCTATAAACAATAAAATAAATTTTTATCACGTGAGTTTCGAGTAAATCACATCAAATTTCTTATGGACGCCATATTGCATTTTTATGTCACTCGATAGAGAAAAAAATTACAAAACAGCGATACTAAACACTTAGTATTTCATTAGGGATTCAATCTTACATTTTTACTTCGAAGTTTACAATGTATTTCTTATGGCAATAATTCCATGGCCGTGTCGATATGGTGACTATGCAAGACAATAAATGAATGAATTTGATTTTGATCACAGTCAGCCATGGAATTATTGCCATAGGAAATACATGGTAAACTTCGAGGCAAGTGTTTAGTATCGCTGATTTTGTAATTTTTTGTCTATCAAATGACATAAAAATCTAATATGGCGTCCATAGAAATAAGAAAGTTAACGCGATTCACTCGACACTCACAATTGATAAAAATTATAGTTTAGCACCATAAGAAAGCTGAAAATAAATTACTAAGGGTTTGTTAAAACTATTTTTTGATATCTTTGAAAGTAAATGAACGCCAGCTCATTTTTGAAAATGACATGTGCTAATTTAAGCGACCTTGTATCTCTTACGGTTTACGAGATCCCCATACTAAAACTCACCCTATTTAAAAAATGGATTGCGCATGCGTAAATTCAACTTTTTTATTTATGGACCAATTTTTCTGAAATTTTAACAGATGATGCTTCTTGTAAAAGAACATTAAAAAACTATGTTCAAAAATGGACTGCGCGTACGCAGGGTCAGCGAATTTCTACAAAAATAAAAAAATTGGTACTGCGGTCACTTTGTGCGCCCGTCCGTATTTACGGCTGTGTCACTTTCAGTTTTTTTATATTAAGAGCTATTGTTCTACTTTTTCTGTCATTTGGTTCGTGGTTCGTTATAGCGTCGAGGCTTGCGCTAAGGAAGGAATTTTTTCTGTCTCTTACAAAGACAGTTATAGCAAAACATCTTTTTTCCGCTTCTCATAATTTTACACTTTCGCCGTTTATTGTGCTATCGATATTATATTCGATTATTATCGATAACACTGCAACCAGAGCCGGATCTACATATTTTGCGCCTATGGGCCCCTAGAAATCGACGCCTCTCCCCTCCCCTTCCACTCCAACCAATTAAAAGCGTTTATACCATAACTAAAATTTATTTCAAGAAATATGCAATGTTTTTTACTCTTTACAAAAAAGTGTTAATACGATTTTCTTTCTCCTATTTGCTCAGATTGATTTAATTAGTAGTAAAAACGTGTTTTGTCAATTATGGGTCCGTTAACTTGCCCCCCCCCCCCACTGGGAGATTTGATAGTCGTATTATTTTGAAATCAATGCCCTCGTTATGCGCTCATATGCGCCACCGATAATAACTTGCGCCATTATCGTTTTTTAGAAATCCGAAAAAACATTTGGGGGGAGGGGCCAAGTGAACGTAGCCCCCCCGTACGTATTTTGTCCCTTGTAACTAGGTCACCTGATACATTTGGTTATGCGCTGAATTGCGCCACTTGCATTAAAGCTAGCGCCATTACGGTTAAGCCGTGACAAATTTTCAAAAAGTGGGGGGGCCAACTTAACGTTTTTAAAAGTTACTTTTTTTAACATCTTTTCATACGAAATTGTACTCTCAGGTATGCGCTGAAATGCGCCGTAAAAAGATATCTTTGCGCCATTATTGTTTTTTGGTTATCCTTAAATGTCGCATTTAATCTCATGCAGTCTTATCTTGCGAACAGACGACAGATTGTCAAAATAGGTAACAGTTTGAGTAACACAGAGGTAGTGCAATATGGGGTTCCTCAAGGCACTGTGCTGGGACCAATTCTTTTTAATATCTATATTAATAACATACTTGACATTCACACTAGTGGTAAAGTATTTAGTTTTGCTGATGATACAGTTGTGTTGTACAATCACTCTTCTTGGACCTATCTTGAAAACTGCGTAAAACATGATTTTAATAAAATTATTGATAGTTTTCATCATAAATTATTAACCATAAATTATGACAAAACTGTGATAATCCCATTTTCCTGCAATGCTAAATCGTTACCAACATTTGACAGCATTCAAATTAATAATCATGGCAGTATGATAAACATTCGGGTTGCGACTAGCACCACGTATTTGGGAATAGCAGTAGACTCGAACTTAAAGTGGAATACCCATGTTAATCACGTGTTGAACAATTTACGGCCGTTACTATATAAATTTAAATACTTATCCAATTTTTTAGGTGAACTGGAAATGAAAACCATTTATTATGGATTAGTTCAGTCGCGAATCTCGTACGGAATTGTCGTATGGGGTAGCGCTTACCGAACGTTACTCTACAAGTTATAAGTCTTACAAAAAAGGTTTCTTAAAATAATCTATAAAAAGAGTCGCTTGTATTCTTCTAGTTTGTTATACGAAGAGGCGGGTGTATACGACATCAAACAACTTTTTTTCTATAAAATAGTAATGAAACAATTCCGTGAAAAACATTTAGCAAACTTTATCTGCCATCCGCATTTCACTAGATTAAGTCACCGGAGTAATATAGTAACATGTGCAGCCAGAAAAAGGATTGGTCAAAAATCTATTTCTTATTTATTTTCTAGATTTTTTAACATTTTGCCTGAGGATATAAAAAAAAAACTTCCCTCAATAGTTTCAAAAATAGTGTCAAAAAATTTATTTTAAATAGGAAAGAATTTTATAAGCGTTGTTATTGATATGATATAGGGTAAAGGGTGAGCATCAGTCAGTCTTTATTTTTACATTTGGTCCATGTTTATTTTTTATTTTATTTTTTTTTGTTTTTTTTTGTTTTGTTTCAATTCGGTGTATACCATGCTTGAACCCCCACGCACAAGCTCTGCTTTTGTGGGTACCATTATTTTATTTTTCTTTTGCAAAGTTATTGTAACCATATACACTTATATATACAAAAAAAAAATAAAATAAATTATTATAATTATTATTATATTGGGGGAGGGGGGGGCAAGTGAACGCGGAATCCCCCATAACGCATTTTGCTACCGGTATTTGTGCCACTTGATACATCTGGTTATGAGCTCAATTGCGCCACTTGAATTAAAGCTAGCGCCACTACGGTTAAGCCATAAAAAATTTTTAAAAAGTGGGGGGGGCTAACTTAACGTTTTCAAAATTTACCTTTCATCATGCGCTAAAATGTGCCGTAAACAAAAATCTTGGCGCCATTATAGTGTTTCAGAATCACTATACAGGGTGTTTTTTTGGGAGCTTTAGTTAAACGATTCTGGGAAAGTAAAATAGGTAGGTTTTTAAAAATTTGTATTTATCAGTTACTCCGAAGGCCGAATCGATGTAAAATATTTTCAAAATGGACGCACTTCCGGAAATAACGGGGCCAAGTTAACGGACCCGTCAATTATGTGATTTATAAAGTGTTATTGAAACAAAGTATATCTATAGTTTGAATTACAAACAAATAAGAACCACTTGAATTTTTAGAGAACTATACTTCCTTTTTTAAATAATATAGGACATCAATTTCAAATAACGTATTTCAAGTTTATATTACAGTTTAAACAATGAAAGCATCTTAAAACCACTGAATCGTGTTTCAGAGAATCTAACGGTTACGTGGCGTTATTAATCCCCCCAGGTACGATCGTGAAGTTGAAAAAAATGGCTAGAGGGCACCTTAATTAAGCGTTTTCAACAACAAAATTTGCGGAAGAAGCCCTAAATATTCCACAATCTTACTACCCTTAACACACAACTACCCTCCACATATCTACTACCTAACAACCCCACAAAAAACACTGCAAATGACGTCACCTATAAGAAATACATTATTGAGGTTTACACCCTCTATTTTTCCATCCAACCCCTTTTATCAATAATCCCCCCCCCCCATACATCCACAAACCTCTAAACACATTTGCAACCACATACACAATCGACAACCCCACAAAAAACACCGCAATCACGACCTGACCAAAAAGTGAGTTTTTGTCATCGAAAACCAACATAGAAATACACTGCGCTTATGGAGATTTACATTGTGCCAGAACTCTCCTATTTAACTACTCTTCCCTCTTGTTTTTGTAAAATAGTGTTGTTGTAGGTCGTTATGTTAACCTCATGGGCAAGTATTACACTTCCAACCGAAGATGTTGAGCGTACATCCGAATTGTTGAGTTTCTTAATGCGCAATTGCGACACTGATGTTCGTAGTGTTTTTAAGTACAACTTGGAACTGATCAAATTAATAATTGAGACATGGAAGACTTGTATAAGTATACCGCATGATGTGATATACGAAAAGCTACAGTTACCAGAAAATTCGCAAAAATTGGATATAGGCGTTCATTTGGCAGCAACCGTTTTAGCCAATAATATTGCGCCCTGGCGTACAGGAGCATTTAAGGATTTTTTAATGGCGCTCTGCAAAGTCTTGAGGAATGACCACCGCGCAGTGTATCAACCTTGTTCCGAAGTCTTAGGAATGTCGCTCAACTTTGTTAGCCAAGATCACAACCTCAGTGCATCGTTCGAAAGGTTCAAGGAATACCTGCACAAGTGTATTGCGAAATTGTCGTCTAATGACGACAAGTTTGCTTATTGTATTCAAGGAATTGCCCTACACTACGCCCCCATTGCTGATAAGTATTTGTGCAAACTAACGTCAAAGCTAAATCATGTTCATGGCAATTTTAAAAACATCTACCTAAACATATTTCTTTCGCGCATTGATGTAATGCACAACATCAATGAGTTATCCTCGTTAGATTTTCAGTCATTATTGCTCGATGAAAATTTAGAAACTCAACTGCTGACCTTACAAATCATCGAGAAATCGGTCAACTACCTACGAGCGAACTTACTGTTGGACATTCTGAGGCACGTTTCTAAATTTGTCACCCACACATTTACATTGTGTCGAACAATTATGTTTGATATTTTCATTACCACATACAGCACTCACAAATTAGAGTTAAATTCCTTTTCGCAAGACCTCACCGAGCTGTCGAAGGATGTTTTACTGCAAGGTCTGGTTGACAAAGAGTTGGTGGTTCAAGAAAAGCTTCTACAGTTCTGGTCAGATAGAGGACATTTTCCAGTGGAAATTGACAAAATGTTCCTTCATTTGCTAAATACCATGTATAAGCCAAGCGTTGAGGAGCACTATGTGTGTTATAGCTCTTATTTATTGCTAACTTCGATAATAACTTCGGAGGAGTACTCCGAAAAATTGTTCGAACACCCCTTGTACGACTGTGACTTCCACGAATACGTTTTGAACAGCAACTGGAGGCGCCAGCACGCGTCCATGGCGCCATTATTTGCCTCATCGCTCCATTCCCAAGATGTTACGATGCACACAATGGACTATAATGTTTTGCGCTCCACTGTTTCAACGCTGGAGTTTCAACCTACTCTGGCGCCTGCGCGCGCATCAAGTAGTTTACTTTTCACTTTGACCGACGAGGCAACCGATGCGCCGGTTTTCAAAGATCCTAACGTCGTACTTCCTAAAAGGGATCACCACGAATGTTAGCTTTTAGGAATTTATATATCTATACTTTATCACAAAAATTATGCAGAAAGTCGACATCAGTCATGGGTACAGAAGTAGGTAAAGTCTGGAGATCTAATGTCCGTAAGGCTACAGTAAAAACAAAAAATAGGTACATACATCACGAATTGAAATTTTAATTGCACCTATTCATGTTCCAACAAGCTCAACCAACCAAGAAGATGTAGATACACAAAGGTTTAATTTAGTTTCCATTATGTTTCGATATTGTTCCGCGGCTTTTAAATTTTCACGACAATTTGATGAAGCTTGATAGAGAGGCATACTTTTTGTTCTCATGTCAAAGCACAATTTGAATCAACTCAGTTGTCAAACACATTCATTCGATAAATGTAAAGTTAATTAACACAAACCCATCCACCCATTCATCAAAAATCGAAGGCAAATATTGTAGAGTAAGTTAAACTTTGGCGATTAAATTTCAAGCGCGTTTTAATTCAATGCTCTAAATTGAAATGCGCCTTTTTTTATTGAATTATTTTCACTTCTTAAACAAAATTCTGTTCGAATTACACTTTCGATAAACAAGTCGGAGTAGGTTTTGTTAAAACTTATTTACTCATTTCAAATTAGTAATGAAACGGAATGTTTTTCAGAATGTTGAGTTTTCCGTACGTTCGAGTGCGCTTTGTTAATGCCCCCTTTGTACTATCATAAATTTGGATTTAAAATTCCACCCATTTAACTGTAAAACGTTTACTACAAAGCCTTATTTTGTGTAACAATAGAAATGATGTAGAAACACATTGGCGATAAATTGTTTACACTTCTCAACTAAAAACGGATTTTCATATTTTCGTTTTAACCTAAGAACGGCCGTTTAGAAAAGAAGACTCTATAATCAGCTCCAATACAGTTGCCAATTATTATTGCGCAAAACTTCCACCCCAATGCAAAGGTGAACATAATGGGGGGGAAAATTAAGAATAATTAATGATACCTATATGCCTAATATGTATTAATCAAAGAGTAATTAGGTACCTATTCTTTGTATTAATGTAAATCTTTTAGATACAAGACTTCAGCGGCTATGTGAAATGCCTTAAACGTCCAGGATGGCTTAGTCCGGCTTTATGCCTGTAATTATATTTTATTGTAATTGACCACAAGTAAACCACATGGTTTTCCCTACTACGGGCTAGCAGACATTGCCTTCAGCGTCCTAGCTTGGCACCACCGGCGCGTCGGCTTCGGCCGTTTAACCAATGTTGTTAAAATCTTCGATGTTTAATTTTTAATAAGTAAATAAAAATTAATAAGTAGTCAGTTTGGCCTAGCGGTTTAAGAGTAGGACTCTAACCTCACAATATTCCCTAATCCGCCCCTAGCCGCAACGGAACGAAAAATTCAAGATTGCGCCTTGTTTCGTTACCGTGGAACACGTGTTTTTTTCTTCTCTGTCCTACATTCAAATGGGCCTAAATTTACAATAAAAGAGTCAATCATAACGCTATACGAGCGGGAAGTTAATGATCCATATCGACCCGACGACTCGAAACGCGTCGAAATTAAATGTCTCGACTTCGATTTTGACTAAAAAAGGAATTTTAGGCAGAGTTATTTGTGCTTTTGTTGAGGGCAGAGGTAATTTTTATGTTTTGAATAGTGTGTACGTATTCCTTTTATCTTTACGTCTATTGCATCATCTAGTAATTATATAATCGTGTTAGACTATTTGCCAAATTAACGGCATTTCCGTACAGCATGGGTATTGTCAGTTATAACTCATTCTAAATATATACAAACTGCCCTTTTATAATTATACTGATCATACTTAGATTGAAATATGTTGTTTTTCAAATTACAGTATCCCTTTGTTCCTAGTGCTGGTTTTACCTACCAACCCATAATATGAATTTCTGACCGATTTACGTGTTTTTATTTATATTTAGATACATGTTCTCTTCGGGATTATATTCAATACGAGTATGCAGAATTAAACGATGTAATAAATATTATAGCGATTCGTGGATGGTGCTGTATTTGGAAACATAGATACTACATTCCTAATTTATAATTGAATTTCTTGCAGCACGTTCCTTTCTTTTGCATTAATGTGTTACTGTTTATTTACAGTGCTCTTCATCTGGGAGCGAGTGACGTACGTTAGGTCGTTGACAGTCTTCGTCTGGAAAATTGGTGGCGACCACGACCACGTTTTGAGACTATGATGGCGTTTTTATTAGGGAAAATATGGTATATGGTTTAATGGTGAGGTTTATAGAAGCACGATTGAACGATTGAAGAAGGCCCTTAAAGCAAAACGACGGAACTCATGGCGAACAATTCCCATACAGTTCTGATTTCAACGAAACTTGGTACTTGGCGTTCTTCGAATATATAAGTAACAAATTCAAAACTAATTTTTTAGACAATTTCAACTGAAACGCTTTGACTTGGCAGTAAAAAGTAAGACTCGATATGAAAAATTCTCCACTAATATTCCATGAACTCCTAGAGTTGGACGACTTTATATATGAAAAAAGTTTGTTTTGGTCAATTTTTTATTTTAGAGCTTTAAAGCAAGCAAAACAAAATATGCATCTACTACAAAATTTGTTCACGTCGGCAATTTGGATTAACTGTCGAGTGTCGAGTAAGAGAAATGCTTGTTACGTTGGATATTGGTGGCTTTTCACACTTTATGAATGAACTGCAGCGGCCTGATCCGTCGCTGTAAGGATCAACTATTTAGCTTTTCCCCGGCTTTAAAATTAACTGATGGTGGAATGGGAAACTTCGAAACTTGATCTATGTTTGCAAAGGGATGCTTAAGTATATCGCATATGTAAGTACTCTTCTTTAGTTTAGAAAAGTGGTGTTGTCGGGATCTACAAAGTAAGCACTGTTTACAAGACATTTTTCATCAGGAAAAAATAAGTCAGAATTGTGACCTCATCGAATAACCTCCAGATAGGTATTTTGGTATCAACATTTTCATTCAATTTATATTCGGCACAAAATAAATCGAAAGAAACCGTTCGGAATTTTATTCGCTTGGGCCAAACCGCAATAAATCAAAAGTAATCGCAATAAAACTAATCTGTAGGTAGTGCAAGACACGTGACTTTAACGACACCATTCAATACTAATACCGGCTAAAATCGTACAAGGGTAACCACCCTTCTTCCACAACAATGCGTTCTCTTATGAACTTTTACTGTTAAATGAAACGTTAATGATGCTTTGCAAAAAAATCTAAAGTAAGCACGTTTGACAAAAATGATATTTCACGCGTTATCTAAAAGTCGAATGTTTACTAGGTACTTTGTTTAACATATTTTAAACGCTAACAAAAGGTTAGGTTTACGTATACGTGTTTCGCGTTGATGAGACTAATCTATCGATTCCCGAAATCAATCTTTGAAGTGTTTTCGGTTCAGGTGGCAGGATTTTGGCTGTAATTTTTCATTACATTATTTAATATGCTATTTATTTTGGGAAGCATAGATATAACATTCATAACGTTGAACACGACGACCGACGCCACAAAAACCCTTGAAAAATGAACAAGTTAAAAAGTAATCGTAAACAATTTACATAAAGCGCATTTACACTTGCATTCATTTCCCATTTGTAAGATGCAACTTCTGTTAAACTCGTAAAATTCCGGCCACAAATATGAAACATAGCGTTGCACATGGGCAATCCATTTTTGACGTGCTACTTCAATTTCAGTTTATAAGAAGAATTTCATTTCAATGCTTTTCTAAATAAGAAAGTTGGAACTGCGCATGCGCAAACCTAAATTTTGAAATTGGCGTTTGATTTTCCTTTATTCCAAGTGCCTATGTATCAAATTTCGTTTAAATTCTTCCATAAATAAAAAAGGTGGCACTGCGCTTGCGCAAAAGCAAATTTTGAAATTGGCGTTTGATTTTCCTTTATTCCAAGTGCCTATGTATCAAATTTCGTTTAAATGCTTCCATAAATAAAAAAGTTGACACTGCGCATGCGCAAAACCAAATTTTGAAACTGGCGTTAGATTTTCCTTTATTCCAAGTGCCTATGTATCAAATTTCGTTTAAATTCTTCCATAAATAAAAAGTTGGCACTGCGCATGCGCAAAACCAAATTTTGAAATTGGCGTTTGATTTTCCTTTATTCCAAGTGCCTATGTATCAAATTTCATTCAAATACTTTTATAAATAAAAAAGTTTGCAATTCGGTTTATAAATGGTTGAGATGCGAAAAGGGCACTGTGAATTTTGAATCGATTCGACTCAACTTTTGGCATTGCGTATTATATGGCTAAAGCTATGCCCATATTGAATTTCATGTAATTCAGTTACTAACTAACGGAGATATAAAAGCGATCGGAAATTTCTAAACAAAGTTATCGTTCACATGGACAGATAGAGGGACAGACAGACAAAGGAACAGACGGACAGACTAACAGACAGACGACAGACAGCAATACAAAATTATAAACGATCTCTAGGATCGTTAATAAACGGCAAAGTGTAAAATTATGGAACATGTAAAAAACGGTTTGTTGGTTTTTTTACAATACCTTTTTTAGCAATAAACGCAGAAAAAATTCCTTCCTTGGTGCAAGGCCTCGACACCATAACGAACCAAATAGTGAAAAAAGTAGAACAATAGCTCTTAAGATAAAGAACTAGTAGCGTCTCATAGAACGAGCGGACGGACGGACGGATAAAGTGGCCACTATAGCGCATTTTTTTTTATTTTTGTGGAAATGCGCTAAAAAGTTTATATAAGCATGCATATTGAAGGCCATAAATAAATAAATAAATGTCGATTAAGGCAACGGCTTCCATTATTAAGTTACTAAGTTAAAATAAAGATATGTTCACAAATGTTCAGAAAATTTACGTGTCTGCCGAATTAGTGACAATAGGTAAGCGTTTTACGTGAAAAATCATCTTGTTAGCAGAACTTAAGATTTGGTAATTTTTTGCACTCTCATTTCTTCGTCATACCGTTTAAGTTGAAAGTAAGCATTTGATATGTTCATTCCGTTAAGTATGAAGGGACAAGGCAAGGGACCGATTACTATGAAATTTTGTATGTGGATTCTTTATCGAATTTGTAAATCACAGTTCGTGAATGGGCTATGTAGGGCAAAAAAATAAGGAAGGCCCTTTTGACATCTCTCTTACTTATGAACCGAATTGCATGAAATTCCATATGGGCATAGCTCTAGCCATATGATACACAATTTGTTTTCCTTATTTTGTTTTCCCGTGGCTAATAGATGTTGTTAGTCCCACTTTGGCAAATCGTTATCGTAATTCTGTTTTAGATTTTGGCCAGTAACTGTCGCCATTTACCCGCATTGTCCTTGGAGCTTTCCGTTTCTGCGGCTTGTGTTCCGATGTTCCGTTCCCAAACCGCCACCCTTACCAGGAGTAGGGATCGAAGCCTCAAGCTGACGCTCCAGATTTCCGTACCGTTCCGCCGACCACCACATTCAGGTTCTCACAAGGTGGTTCCAATTCTGTCCTATAAGTTGTAATTTATCTTCCTTTTCTGTTAAAATAGATTTTATTTTAATACCACTAATCGTACCTTTTAATTTCAAGCCCTTGGTGTACGGACTATTATAAAGTTCGTCCCGGTTGTTTTGATGTGATTATGCCAAGAGCGCGGCATGGTAAGAATTATCGCCAAAAGCGAATTCCGCAGAAGTCGAGTTTTTGACTTACGAAAAGGCGCTGTTTCATACTTGGAAATTTCAAATCGTACTCACCGTAAGTCATCCACTAGCATGCCCTGTTATCAAGAATATAACGCGGAGGGTCCAAGACGTTGTAAAAGCGAAACTGGGGGGACGAAAAGCAAACGAATGACCGCCATCTGCGACTGATGGTAACAAGTGACCGATTTTCCCGTACCGGATCAATCGGAGACCAATGGTCGTTCTATGAACCTTGTAACGATTTGCCGTCGAGTCAGAGATTTTGGAATACAATCGTATCGGCTTCGGCGGTCTGTAACTTTTGAACTAGTAGCCCAATCTTGGAGCTGTTTGAAATTATGGATTCTACAGGCCACATTCTATAAGAAAATTTTTTTTCCGGGTCGATCTGAGACAATTTTTTTGCGGGCCTCAAAAAAAGGCAGTGTATAACCTTCCTTTTTTACCAAAAATCGACTACACCAAAATTTCTCGGGAAAACACGTTTTCTTATTAATTTTGGTGCGTAGAATCCAAAACAATTCGTACGTTTTCGATTAGACCTCTCAATAAAAAGTTATGGACAAAAAACAAATTTCGAAAAAAAATTCAAAGGGCTGTAACTTTTGATCTAATAGCCCAATCTTCAAACTGTTTGAAATTATGGATTCTAAAAAGAGTTAAAAAAAATTAAGTTCACCTTTTGTTTTTATTTTGAATAATTACGACCTTTTATTGGTATCTTACCTTGAATAATGCAGAACGCTGACGTCGGAAGTGAACTCAATTCAAGGAAGCATTCGAATATTGTCAATCTTCGGGTTTTTGAATCTTGCGTTAACCCAGTGACTTAATTGCGATAGTGACAAAATGACCGACAGCTGTCTACAGCCACGGGTGTCGGTAATAATGCGTTCACATGGTTGTAAAGGGAACTAACTCGGGTTGGCGAAACCAGCACTTGTCCGAGAAATTAAAAGCACTCAATCCAATACTCGCAAAACAATTAAGGTACCGCATCAATGAAAAACCACATATAAAGCCTCCGCTACTCGGAGAAAATGGCAGAACACCCATCCAACTAAATCGTAATCCGCAAAAACATATGTTCAATCGCCGGAGATATGCTAATTGATGTTGCAATTACAACCACATGGATTTTCACTTTTTAAACTGCTTGACTCGACCTCAAAGCGTATTGCTTGCCGTAGAATCAATGAATTCCGGAAGAAGAAGTAAAAATACAAAATGCGCCCATTACGTACATGAACGTTTCCTTAGTGTCAACGCAACCGTGTGGCTGTATGTTATCGTGAGGGGATGTCTGTTAGTATGGAGCCGAATTATCCCTAAGTTATAGCAAAGAGTAACCATAATGTACTCTTTGGTTATAGTGTATTGTGGTGGAAGGATATAGACACAGAAAGATTTAAATGTATAGTGAATGTGAATGTTCGTTAACTCTAATAAAGACCAGATTTTACAACAAGAAGTCAAAAAAAGAAGAATCCTATAATAAAAGATTCAAAATATATATAAAAGCGCCTCCATTTTTATACCTGGGTGTAACTCAAGACGTTAAAGTCGCATTTGGGTAACATAACTAACAAGTCAATACGGACCTTATTAACCTGTATATCAATGTTTGAAGACAAGTGGTTGATATACATGGTGGTTTTTAAACCACTCGTAACTGTATGTATACGATCTTCATGAGGAGAATGTTTTAAAACTCAGCTCGCAATCGGAATAAGGGATGTGTATTGTGTAGGAATACGTACGATATGACATTGTAATGGTTCCAGCGCCGAATGGGAACAGAATTATGTGAAATTCAGAATCTCCCCATCGAATATAATGACGAAAAGTTACTTACAAAAATTGTAGCACACGACATGTTTCGGAACGAACTCGTTTTTTCAAATCAATACATTCTAGGGGGAATAATAAGTTTAGAACAAAAATAACAAGTTATATGTCTGAAGGACAAAACGAAAAATTACATTACGAGGTGAGTAGGTAAATGAACCACCGCATTACACGTTACGATGACGGAAAATTAAGTAGCAGTGGTTCGTTTACTGACCGTGTAATTTTTCGTTTTGATATTTTGGTTGCATAAAATTAGGCGTCCTTCAGAAGAGTTTTTGTCATTTAAAACTAGACATAAGAAATCCCTATGGCTACTTCTAAATGAACATACACTATCGATGGCAGAAAAGCGAACTAAAAAAGTCTCTCCGTTCTCGATTTCTCATATTAGCAGATCCAGACAGACGCACAAAAAGTATGATTTCGTAAAGAAGCTTAGCAGTCTAAAGTCTTTCGCTTCTCAATAAATTAACACACTCGGTACGTAATTAATAGACAAACGCTGTTTAAACGCTGAAAGGGGGAATAATTCAAAATGGCTCAGTGAATCAACTATACGACTACCTCGGTTTATATAACACATTTAATAGGCAAATTTAACATTTCGAATATATTCGCAAACTAAACCCTCTGAGATTTCAGCTTCTTATCGCCCAAATTACAGAAACATAACATAATCCAGTGGAGTTAGTTCGTGATCATACGTTTAAGATCTCTTCTTGTTTAGAGGAGTTTATCATATAAGCCTTGGCAATTATTTAACCCTGTTAGCACCCCATATGTTCAGATCAGTTTTAGTGCTCAGTCTATAATAATAAAATCGTAAAGGCAGCTAATGATTAAGTTAATGATCAGTTGTAAACCTGGTAAATAATTTAACTAGACGACGATCGACTAATGTTTGACCATGTGAAGCACTACGACTTCGTTCTTCTAATGACAGCATCTTTATATTTCCTTTCAAAGTAAATTGTAGTTGCTGTTGTGTATATTACAGACCCTGAACATTTTTTTAGTTCACGGTTCATTAGTCACTGCTCACAAGGGGACCCTTCCTGCATGCGCTGGCAGAGAAGTATTAAATATTTAATATAATTTCCTCTAACTTTTCTGACAGCCAGGTGCTACAAACTTTGTTTAAGATTATTACAGCAAAACGACCTAAAGGTAAAACTAGTGTAGTTTCAACGCGCAACAACGAGGCATTCTAGATAATACTTGACTTGCGACTGAGGCACGTTTTCAACTTATCGCCTGAATTAATGGCAATTTGCATACTTACAGTAAAATAACCAAGAAATAAAAAGAAGTTTGAACAAAGCAGCATGTTCGTCTTTGAACTTTCAAGACGTTTGAAACAAGCAAATTAGGTCTTACTTCTTTTGTGCATTCGATGTTTGGATGCGCAGCCACGGGTTCATTAAATAAGGGCAGCAGTTAGCCGTCTAGCTAAACCAACACTAGTCAGTTTGTCAAACGCAAGGGTTTTGGCTGCATCGCGCAATTTAAATGTCAAGACTAGTTTGCATTCCGAGTATTCCCTAAGGAGGTGTTATGTACTTTGTTAATAAATCAGGAATGCAGCTAAAATCCTTGCAGGATATTATGCAAACACGCCCCGAGAACTGATAAGTAAATACTGACCGTGTCACACACAAGTTTGTGTTTGGAATAGACAGAGCGATTTTCTCTATTTAAGTATTCCCTCCCGCAACTGAATAGCGATAATAGAAAATGAATGCCGTTTCAGGATACCGCTAATTCAGAAAGTTGTATATTCATTGATTAGACATCGGAGTTCGTCATGGTAATAGGAGGAAAACTCAAAAGGCGTTTGAGCTCATCTAAATCTAAAAGCAATCAACAGTACAAATCTCATTCACATTACAACCCTTCTCTACGTTATTTATAATTTCCCTCTAGCCGAAGAGTATTCTGTCATCTGTCACTCCTATAGAAGGTTGTCGTTACGCTATTACGGAAAGCACGTCACGTACAGCTTCGACATGACGGTTCTCTTCTTACTCCACTCCTCAATTGGGCATTCGTAAATTGTTAGTGAAAACTATGGCACAAGATCGAAGGTTGCTATCTTTCATAAACGACGCTGTAGAAACTCAATTTCATTGGCTTTTAACCAAAAAATGGTGCTAAATGAAACAAGGATCGTAACGCAGGCGGTGTCTAATGAGATAAAACCACCTTAAGCTACAAAGAGAAAGCTTGGGATTGAATTGATTTTTTATATTGTCACCTCCATTCTTCAACCTAGATATAGCAAAGGTGCGTGTAACATGTAAGGGTTTATTTTCTCCATTACGTATAGTAGGGGAGCTAGCACGAAATCCACTGAACGAGAATGATCAAAATTTTAACCGATGGAGTTCCATTTTGCCCTATCAGAGTATGCTAAAATCGATCGTCTGCCGCCTCAGGTCATATGACTTAAGGCGCTGCGGGTAGTTCTTGTGGTACCAATTCTGAAAGGTTGTTTTTCGAGAAAATAAGTTATACACCAAATGAAAGCGTTGATAAGGGCTCTTAAAAAAATATTAAAAAAAATCGCGCACATTTGATAACTCCGTAAAAAACCAATTCTTAGTCGGTTTTTCAAGTACTTTCTACGGATATAACTAGGTTACCGTTGGATGAATGAAGCTGATTTTTTTTACAGACTAATGATAGGTACCGCCAATGACTATGAGAGTGTTTCTTTTTTAAATTTTTTCTCTAATTATAGGATATCTTATAATGTTAAGATAATAAGATAATCTTATAATTAGAGAAAAAATTTAAAAACGGGCGGGGTTTCAGCCAAGGCTGCTCTACCAACCCAATATCCAACCCGCTATACATTTAGAAGTATTCATATCCGAACCAGGATTCGAACCAGGGATCCTCAGTATTTCAGTCGAGTGTGCACCACACGGATACCGAGTCAAATGCAGTCAAACAAATTAATAAAAACAGACGCAAAAGACATGATAGATGCAAAATGGAAAACAAGATAAATCATTTTAGTACAAAATCACATCAAAAGGGGCCTACGATCAATCTAGGCAAAAAACGGGTAAAGTTAATTTGCATGTACATGAAAAGACATCAAAAGGCATGGCTTTACTCCAGTCGGCCACCATTAATTTAACATAAAAAAGTACAGGTAAAAGGGCAAGGAGTACATTCATGTTACAGTCGATTATATAACAAACAGAACGACAACATACGAAACAGAAGGGAAGTTAATTAGAAGACCCCCCCCCCCCCCCACCATGATCGCATGGGAAACATGCACATTAAAACAAAAGAAACCAACAAAAGATAAACTCTACAGAAATGGAGTACTGGGGCAGATGCTATAGGACAATAAGACCGATAGAAACCCAAATATTAAAACAAGAAGACGGAAGATTATAGAAAGTGAACCAGTTAGGAAGATGGAAAAAGGGACCGCCCACGGTAATCTTGAAGAGACGAAGACAAATTATGATTGAGGGAAAGAAAAATATAGATATGTATTGTGGGTAAATGACACCATGTGGAAGTTTTATTTGGCATCAGCACCTCCAGTGAGTAATTATGGTTCACCCTGTATGTGCATTTCAATTTTATTTTAACCCTAAATGTGGATGTTTTATGGAGAGCGCAATGCCGATCATGTCATTGAATTTCGAAATCGATTTTGTTTGTATCAGAATTAATTGTTGTTAAAATTGTTTTTTTTTACATTTAGCCGGATTCATCCGGACAACAGGAAACGTACAACTTACTGCGTCCACAAAAAATTGCGTGAGTCAATCAATTTCATTATGGATCAAATGGACACATTTAACTGAAATCAACCGTCAATGTTATACAATGAATGGTGGTCAAATATGTTTTATTATAAGTTTTGTAACCTGAGCTAGTGTGCAATAAAGGGCTGGCCAATTTTATTTCATAATTGCTGTTTTACACATTTAAACAATCTCCTATGGCATAGGACCTATGCCATTATTATTGTAACTAAAATAATCCTATTAATAGGTACAAAACAATGGGATTGTATCTGTGTGTGTACTACTGTTACCTACACACTATAATACAAATACAAAATTAGTGCTCCAGAAATCATTAATTGGCCACACAATAGCGCACATATTTGCATTGTACATACACTGATACACATAGCGAAGTAAAACAGGGATGTGGAAATTACATTTCTGTAATTACACCGTTTTAGTTCTAATAACCGCACAACTAATTAAGATACGTGGAAAGATTTCAATTCTCGCAGGTATGATTACAATAGTAGGTATTATTGCATTGGTTGGTGATTAACTTGTTATAACATTTTATCGAAAAATATGTACTTGTGTGCTATTCGTATTTATGCGGTTAATGTTAATTTCTGTATACTGAAGAGAATCGAGTTTATCTCTATGATTTTCTTTATACCATAGCGGTGTTTACAAGTATTAGTAGGTTTTTTCTTGGATGTATTGGAATTACCTCAAGATCTGCTGATTTGATTGCCTAATGTTCGTTTGTTTCCATTTGCCCAAATTAAGTACTCACATACGTGTTTTTCTCTTAAACGCGGCAGCCTTTATTATTCAACGCGGTTAGTACAATCGAGGCCTACGATACTAATAATAATAATAATAATAATAATAACCCCTGTGGGTTCGGGGATAGAATAGGCCTACTCTCGCCCTAGAGATCGTAAAAGGCGATCAATGGGCACTAAAGGTGACCAGTCCAACCACCTTTAGTACTTACCTACCCACTTTACTTTCCAACTTCCACGCCCATGTTCCCTATACTTTCCTACATTATACACAACACGCAGGTGGATATTTGCTTACGCGAATATCTTGAAGAGTGACGCCTTCACGTGTTCCTAGTCACCCCATATTCTTATGAAAATGGAGTTTAAACAAAGCCTCGGAAAAATGCCGCTACCTGAGGAGCGTCAGGGCACGTCTGGAGCTATCGCTGGGCGTTGCAGCATGCGAGCCGATAGTGACGAGTTGGTGAACAGGCGGCCGCTCGTCGGGATACCCGAAACCTCTACAGCCGAAAGAAGACTACGAAGAGGACAACGACCACCTGAAGAGGACCGCCATGAAGAGACCTTTGTGCCTGCTTCTCAACCGCTTGTGGATGGGACCAGCGCAAAGGAAACCTCCAAAAGACGTATGAAATGGGACGAAGGGATGAATCGCTTCATTTTTGGTACGTATCTGGAGATCACGAAGTTGGAGACAGATAAGACAACATATAGAGGTAAATTACATCAAGCTTTCGTTAAACAATACCCACATTTATCACATTTAACAGAACAACGCATTGCAGACCAACGTAGGGTTATCATTAAAAATACACTCCTTACATTAGACACACAGGAACAAATCAGGCACGAAATTGAAGCACTACTCAACACAAACAACACAATCATCGTACAAGATAATACACCCGTTCTAAACAACTCTGAAATACAGACATTTGCGACACCCCAGCAATCGATAGATACAAATAATCACATAAACCAAACACTCACATCCCTTCAAAAAGAATTTGACAATGCATTGTTAGAATTCTCAAACACTGACCCAACACAAAGAGCACGAATACCTAAACAAAGTCACACTACAAAATTACGCACACTCTCAAAAACACTAAATGATCACATTTTACCAAATTACATTAACGATAACACAAGCTTACATCAACTACACTTTGTTGTGTATTGCGGTGCGGTTGCAGTTTCTAGATGTAACGGTTCAAGAATAACAACAAACAAAGAACGCCACACAACAAAAAAACGCTCACTCCCGGCTTGGGAAAAACGCCTGATTAATCGCATCGATGACATCAGACGTGACTTGGGTCGAATTACACAATACATACAAGGAACTCGTTCTTCAAAATTAACACGACAAGTACAACACATAACTACAAAACTAAACAATCACACACACGAGAACAAAATACAAACTATAACGAACATAGAGATACACTCACACAAAAACTATCAATATACACAAACCGTTTAAAACGCTATAGGGAAACTGCAGACAGAAAGCGCCATAACACACAATTTAAACATAACGAAAAACTATTTTACAGATCACTAACACAAAACAGCACTAATGAAAAACTCATTCCACCATCTCTACACTCACTTCAGCAATACTGGTCTGACTTATGGACCAAAGACATTAAACACAATCCACATGCCTCGTGGATTACCACAGAAACCACACGCACTGAATACATTACCCCTATGAATAACACAAACATCACTACAACAGACATCATTGAAACTATTAATCACTTACATAACTGGAAAAGTCCAGGCATTGATAACATTCACAACTTTTGGTGGAAATATTTTACCTACACTCACTCTTACCTTGCGCAACAATTTACTGAACTTCTTAATTCACCAGATCGCACGCCTGCATTCTTTACACAAGGTATCACTTACATGCTCCCAAAAGACAACAATACACAAGACCCATCTAAATATAGACCAATTACATGCCTTCCTACAATATACAAAATCCTTACATCATGCATTACAAACAAAATATACCAACACTGTACTGATAACAACATTTTATACGAAGAACAAAAAGGGTGTACCAAGTGTTCCAGAGGCTGTAAAGAGCAACTCATTATAGACTCTGTAATACTCGAACAATCCAGACATAACAAACGAAACATACACACTGCATACATTGATTACAAAAAAGCATTCGATTCAGTACCACACTCTTGGTTACAACAAGTACTCTCAATATACAAAGTCAGCAACAATATTACACAATTCCTCAATTACATAATGTCATGTTGGAACACTACGTTAACACTTACACTAAACGACACAAAACTTATTACTGACCCAATACAAATTAAAAGAGGCATTTTTCAAGGCGATTCTTTAAGTCCACTTTGGTTTTGTCTTGCTCTTAATCCACTTTCATATTTGTTAAACACTACTAACTTTGGGTACAATATTAAACATAACCACGAAATACATCACAACATTACACACCTGTTTTACATGGACGATCTGAAATTATACTCTTCCACAAGCATAAAACTTAATCACCTTCTACACATCACGGAAACATTTTCACGTGACATACAAATGGACTTTGGAATCGATAAATGTAAAAACACAACACATCACAGCTGGTAAAAGACAACTTTTAGATTATGAGCTCGAACAGGGTAATTTAATAAATTCCATGGACGAGAATGAAACTTATAAGTATCTTGGATTTCAGCAAAACACACACATTAAACATACGAGTATAAAACAAACACTTATCACACAATACCTACAAAGAGTACGCAGTATACTTAAAACAAAATTACACGGTAGAAATACAATCAAAGCTATTAACACTTATGCCACACCAGTACTTACATACTCTTTTGGGATTATACGTTGGACAAATTATAACGTGAGGTTAGTTCGGCGCTGTAAAACTCAAACCCCGCCGCATAAACGGCCAGCTAGCTCAGATTCTTAATTAAAAGAAGGGCTCGAGATGAGAATCTTCCACAGCGGTTTGTTCGTTTGGGCATATAACATAAGTTTTTGAGCTTTGGTAGTCACTAGAAATGATTAGTTGAGCGCCTCCCAATTTTGCACAAATTCTGACCTCTCCTGTATAGAAATTGGGAAAACACAAGAGAGCCAAATAATAAATTCACTACGAGCAATTCTGATTTATTAATCCTGACAAAACGGTGCAGGATCGGCAAATAAAATGTATCTTCAATACGACAATAACAAATACTTTAAATGACAAAAAAATAATCCCCAAATAAATTCATGAACACTTCCCTAATAATTACGTTACCAGACCCCTACAACAATGATCGAGCAAAAATGTAGTTAAGATTTCAATGGATTCAAAGATTGAATTAAGTTAACCCGAATAACAACTCATATATAGGCAACACTGGGTACAAGTAAATTAAAAATCTTACCTTGAATAACACATACGCTGTCTTCTCCGAAAAAGAGCTCTCCTTCGAAGTTCCAGTTCTGTAACACAAAAACAAACCCCAAGCTACAACGCTCGGAACGATTATATGAGCCGGAAGGGCCAAGAAAAATAGCTTACTCGTAGCCGGCTCGTTTACCCATACGTTAAATACAGGTGCGTTGCTCTTGAAGAGAGACACGACCTCAAACACTAGATGCGAACAAAATACAAAGCTCCAATCATAAATCGTCGGAAGGTTACACTAGATTAACGGTATTGAAGCAATTAAAAAAAAAAGTTGTGTAAAAGATCGTATCTTCCGAAAATTCCACAATCAGCTGGTCGCTCCCGGTATCGTTTAGGTGTTAGCGCTTATCTACTCCGTGGTACGCCGGATAGCTGCCGGCAATCAACAGGTGTTCGTACTCCGGAATATTCGCAAGATGCAAATTCATTTACATACAAGGATTCGTCTGTACAAGGATTGACCTACTACATGGATTGACCGGTACAAGAATTCATCTACTACATGGATTGACCGGTACAAGAATTCATCTACTACATGGATTGACCGGTACAAGAATTCGTCTACTACATGGACCCCCTAAAAGTAATGAAGATGTAACACTCCCTAACGAGATTTTTAATAACATACCTGAAATCGTCAGGAGGGTAATGAAAAATACTTAAATCAATGAAATAGGGAAATTATCCAACCTCAAATTGTGAATATGTAGGTAGGGCGATGAACCTCCACCAGATATATAGCCTCGCAATGGAGAAAACGGCTTCTGAGTTACACTACTCGACAACGCCAATAAAAAGGTAAAATTGCCAGAGATTTCACATGAATGATGGCAAATATTACCCACTGGTTTAAGAAGAATTCACAATGCCACGCTCTACAACAAGTACAACCTCGTTGGTTTTAAAACGGAAATGAAGTGAAAAATTAACGCGATTCTGCGCGAGGAAAGAAGCACGCGTACAAGTGACGCCATCTCACCTATATCCTGCCTAACCTAGCAAGCGGTAATTTTGAAATTTGAATAAGAATAAACTAAACTGTTACAAAACCTCTTTACAGGAAAGTAACATTTTCTACCCGTTACAGGGAAAATTATTGAAAAGGATGAAGAAGTGAAAAAAAGTTTATTACTTATGTATACACAAGCAAAATTTAAACAGGTTAGGTGCGGGTTTACGGAAAGGATGATAAGAATATTTAAACACAGAAAGGTGTACAACAATTTTAATGAGCTTTAGGGCATTCTAATTTTTTTAGAAGACCACAATAATTTTGTACTGTTATTAAGGTTTGAATGAATATTTCAATAGTACGAAAAAGAATCGCAAAAAAATAATAGCGTAATTACATTTAGGAAGTGTGATTGTAACTGTTCATTTTCTGTCAAATACAAAGAACAAGGACAAACTGATTTAGTTGCTAGTTGCCAGTTTCGCAGAAAGTGAGATTAAGGCAAGCGTTGATCCAGGCGACAAAGCTGTCAGCATCGTGCGCTGTGGAGTGACTAGTGTACTACCCATCCCACAGTGCTAAATAGCTAATACTCCAACAACTTTTCTTCTCTTTTCGACTCTTCTGACATGGATTCATGGGCATTTACAACCGTAGCAAAACAGCAATCCTCAGTATCACTCTTTCAGAATATAGAAAGGTAAAATTCGGGTGCCGTCAAATATTATCTCGCTCTTCTTCTGACAAGGACTTTTAAAACTAAATAGAGATCTCAAAGGTTAACGATGCGGTGATCTTCGAAATTCAGTCAGTGTAAAGTTCAAAAGTTGATGGCCGTTCAAAGTTCAAAGGTTGGTCTCCGTTCAAAGTTTAAAGTTTGCTCGCCATTCAAAGTCCAAACGTTGATCAAATTGCCAAAGGAACCGCCCAACTGTTTCTTTATGGATACACTACTCTACGTGGTCACCATCATGAAGAAATTCATCGCAGCTCAGCGTGTGGGTGATTGGTCTGGTCACTTACTGTGTACCCAGATGATGATTCCGTACATCTGCCCGTGTGGATATTTCCGTTATGCAAAATCTGCAATACAGGATGGCCCACTGAAAACAGTCAATGGCAATTTTGCCCACTTAACGACAGTTTTGCCAGAAACGCTCGAACACGTCAATTTTAGTTTTGAGGGAGACACCTAAATTAAGTAATAGGTACTCCTCACATAACTTTAACCCTGAGAAGGGGGCGAATTGCACCCCAAAAATGTTAAATGGGAAGGGGTAGTAGATGTTAGATAGGTCGAACTGTGTGTTCATTACGTTTTCAGAACTGTAGTTACAGAGAAAACTCGATTTAAATGGATTTGCAGAGCCGTTTTAAATGTTTATTAAGTAGGCGTTGAAGTTAATTCAGAGCTTGTGTCAGAAAAGAACATCTGACATAAACGCAATAAGTGCACAAGCAATGAAGCGAATTTGTGAGTGTGTTAAATTAACTTGTTTAATTTTGTGGTAAATTCAAAAACAATGACGGTTTAGACTATAGCGCAAAGGGTGGAAATTGTTTCGATTTTTTTTTAAATGGCGATTCTGCCTTCACAAATTCGCTTCCCTGCTTCGGCACTTATTGCACTTATGTCAGATGTTCTTTTCTGAAACAAACTCTCAATTATTTCAACTTCAACGCCTACTTAATAAACATTTAAAACGGCTCTGCAAATCCATTTAAATCGAGTTTTCTCTGTTCTGAAAACATAATGAACATTCCTTTCGGCCTATCTAACATTTACTACCCCTTCACATTTAAATTTTTTGGGGTGCAATTCATCTCCTTCTCAGGGTTAAAGTTAAGTAGTATTACTTAATTTAGGTGTCCCCCCTCAAAGCTAAAATTGATTTGTTCGAGCGTTTCTGGCAAAACTGTCGTTAAGTGGGCAAAATTGGCATTGACTGTTTTCAGTGGGCCTCCCTGTATAATTATGGTCTCCTTAAGAACCCGCCACCCTGAAGTTTTGGTGGAGTATATGAAGCATGGCTACTTGATTATCAACAAAAGTCAAAAATGGGTCATCATAGGCAGGAGTGTGCTCGGGCATGGCGATTGAACAGACTGTCATTCGATCCCTAAAGAGTGAGGGGGGGGGGTTACAAGAAAAAGAGGCATTGCCGGCTCTCTGCGGGCGAAATGGGTACGAGGAATTTCTGGAGCTACTACCGCCATATGCTCTCCTCTCTAGGAGTTTGCTAGAGTTCGCTTCGCGAGTGGCCAGTCGCGCGGACTTCTCCCACACCGAGTGAAATGGGATTCCAGTAGCACTTTTTGTTTAATTGCCGACCAGTAGGTAGGTCGTACTATTAGTAAGTAAGGATGTTGTCTTTGCGCATGGGCAGTGCTGAAGTCTGCAGGACGAAAGGTATTTGTGGAATGACAAGGTTTTGACTATGTTTTTCCGATTATGACTAATTCTTTGATTGTGACGATACAAGATAGTATAATCTCCTTATTTGAGTAGGATTTCCTAAATTTTTTCGCTTTTTTATGTGGGCCAGTGGTCCTGGATTACTGTCCTAACCAGTCAAATGCGTGCAAAAGCTGGCGGGGCCAGTGAAGTGTGGAATTAACGCGCTTGGGTCAGATTACAAGAAGATTTTGTTAATTTTACAGTCGTGGTTATCTAGCTTACTTAGTACGCAGCGTGAGATCTGCTAACTCAACGGAATTTCCATTCAACGCATTGTCGATTTATGTCTATCAAAACTAGAAAAGGTGAGTTTTATTAGTAGAGAAGGCCCAGAATGGGTGTGAATTAAAAAATAAAAGCAGTGGTAGTTAGGTTGTTGATAGGGTGCCCTGTGACAATGCGCGTTAAGCCACGAAAGAGTTCGCGTCGAACTGTTAAAAAATCACAAACAGCCGTAAGTTAGTGCAGAGTGGTTTTATAATTTATGACGAATTCAAATGAACCCGCAGGGCAGTTCAGGTCGTAATCCGTAACCTAGATGGCGCGAAAGTGGTGTTTTTTAGATTTTATGTGTAAAATTCGCTTGGAACCACTAGCGAGTTTAAATCAACCACCTTTAGTTTCTCTCAGGGATTATATGGCGCGAAAGTGGTGTTTATATTTTATGTGAAAAATTCGCGTGGAACCACTAGCGAGATTAAATCAACCACTTTTAGTTTCTGTTAACACTCTGTGTTAATCGATTTTGCACCTGCCTTTCGCTAGGACACAACCTGCCTAATTATATAATACAGGGGTATAATTATATTTCCATACAAAGTAGGTTTCAAGACCCATCACATACCGGTATTCAAACAATATAAAAAATTCAGCAATCATGAAAAAGTATCAGATTTGATACATATGGAAAATAAGATAGTAGAAAAATAGCACTGCAAACAAATGCATCAAATATATTACGCCCCCACATAAAGAAAACATAAACCCCCGATCCATCGTACAACCCGATACAAAATCGTACTTGAATTCCAAAGCCCTGTCCTCCGAATGGTTAAAATACAAAATACAATTGAAGAGTTACATAGCATTTTAACTACGTACACACCCTCTCCCAGATACCCTAAATTATCTAAACGCCCTGTATATGAATCTCAATTGAAAGCCACCACACCTATGGAAAGTTCCACTTTAACTACCTATGCAACGAAAACTACAATATGCCCCTCATAACAAATAATAAAATCCAG
>NW_022170596.1:40706600-40749457 GCF_008802855.1 Photinus pyralis | reverse complement strand
AAATTCACAGCTCGACTGAGGACAGTCTTCTAAATTTGAATATCCTTTAACATCGGATTTTCGGATAAACTGCACTTATGAGTTGTTTACGAGGAGTGCACCAGGAAACTGTAAAGTAGACGCACATTGTTTGAATTTCAAGCATTTTTATAAAAATTGCATTTCCTTCCAACTTTCCGCGAAGCCAGGCGAAAGTTATTACTCCAAATGAGATTTTTAAACTTCTCATAAGTTCTCAGAACGCATGCATACACTTATTTTATAGACGCAGCCTGAACGTGACGAAAATACAGATGAGAGTAATATAATTCCAACGCAAAGTAAACAGGAACGCCAATCATACAGAGTACATACTTGGGTAGGTAATCAAAGTTTCATTGCTGGGAGAAGAACGTCATAAACAATAATGCACAACGGAAACGGAAAAGAAAAGCGTTTACAAATTGGATTGCATCTTGGGGCGAGCGTCGCTTTCCAGCAGGACTGTTTTTAATTCCGGAAGGCTCTGACACCATTTACAAATGATGGTATTGTCAACATGTATCCTAGTAAACAGCTTTTGTCTCGAAATTCTACCCTTTGATGTGTGGCAGCATTGGCATGCCGTAATGGCCTAAATTATTAGCGACACTTCCGCATTTCCTAAAAGTTTTAATTAAAAAATTTTGTGTTCGGTTTTTACACTGAAGGATTAATTTAAACGCCTTTCATTCGATAACGAAACACATTTTGATTAAATTCAAAACTTTCACCATAATTGTGTTAAAATTTTTTTAGCAACTGAAGCAGCTCACATTTTTTTAATCCAATGTGATTGTATACCTCCAATCTTGAACAGATTCCAGATATTGTAATCCAACTCTTTTAATCTAGTCTGCAGATTTTCGTATCTTGAAAATTTCTACAATTGGAAGTGGACGTTGTTTGCATTTTTTCCAATTCTGTGCCTTTTACATTTTGCAATGAACGAGCCTCCCTATTTGAGTCTAGAATTCAAGACAAATTTTGAGTACTTTGTCTCTAATTTCATAATTGCAACTCTGATTAAATGGCAATGGTCTCCGGACAAGGTATAAGCTGCGTTTCTTTATCGCTCTAGGGAAATCTTTCTAGTAATCGCTCTTATATCGAAAAGTGTAATTACATCGTTCGATTTTTTTCTTTTCCGCGTTTATAGGGACGTGAAAAAGAAAAGGAAATCGATAAACTGAGTGGTCTCCTGCATAAATCCTTGAAACTAGAATGATCCAGTAAAATGTCAACATCGTGTCGAGAAATAAAAATAAAACTGTAATTTTTTATTGACTACCTAATTATCTCCAATCGTTGAACATGAAACTGCCTTTTCATGTTTATTCACCTGTTAACCGAATGCGCACTGTGCACGCGCCATTAATCCCAATTAATAGGTAACTTTGTCTCGTTTCAGGTTTCGGCCCTGCAAATTATCGTCGGTTGTTTACTGTTGGGCGCCATCGTTTTAGTGGTGGGCTTGGTCCAATTAACGCCGAATGCTGCTGACGCGGACCATCGCTACATATTCCTCGGTGCCGGCTCCATATTATTAGTATTAGGATTAATTATGACAGCAGTTAGATGTTGCTGCATGCATTGTGCGGAAACAAGGGCGACTGAAGAAGAGGCGCCTCCGCCAATAGACGCGATTAACAGTATCGACGTACTCGTACAGAGGAGAGATACACAGGTAAGTACTCTAGCGAGGCATAGAGTGATTTATTTTGTTTTATAGACGATTAAGTTGTAATATTAAAACGGATTTAATTGCGATCAATATAAAAATATCTAAATAATAAGTGAATTTATAGTGTTTCAAACGTCAATTGTGGATTGACAGCTGAAAAAATCGGAAGGTAGAATCTCTTTAAAATATTGATGTGTTAAATTGATGTTAATTACGCTGCTGGTGTTAATAAATGTTTGCTAATTTGGGAGAAACAAGAATTTGATCAATCCCAAAGCACCCATTCTTTAATTCACTTCCTTCATTTTGGGTCTCGCTAGAGAAAATATCGTACACTATCAATATGTCCAAGTTCAAAGATCCTTTCGACTTCCAGATGAGTATAGAGAGACCATAAGAAGAAGGCCCAGACACTGGCATAATGTGAGAAATCATGTGATCCAAGCATGTATCCACAGCACCTCCTAGGCACCGTCTGGTACCTTTTGTTAAATAACTTGAACAAATATTCAATCCAATTATATTAGCCTGTGTAAATTAAAATTCTAGAGATAGGTATTATTTATTATTTATTTACAACTAACAGCCATAAACTGCCCATTTTGAATCCCTGTCTAATACTTACGATTGAACGTTGGTAGTAAGTGCCAACTGTCGTGAAATATTTGTAGAATATTTTCGAACAATTTGAACCCTGAGGACGAAGATTATGAGGCAATTTAATAAAATTTGTTTTTCTAGTAAGACCTTTACCTTCATTTCTTGGAAAAAGCTTCAATTAAATAGCATTTAGGAACAAACCATTAAGCTGCGATTTGGGATATATCTTATAAATTTTATGTTACAAAAACAAATGCTTTAATACGGGACTACGCAAATCGCCAATTTCAAAAAATTATCGTACAGAATCGCTTAAACTTAATAGTTCAGAATTCAAATTTTCACTTCCACAAACAAAAAGAAGATTTCGAATGCTCATTTTTGAGCTATATAGACATTTTAGTAGAAAAAAACCAGATCAGATGGTTTTAGGGTCCGCTCCTCTCAATAAAAGTTAGGTCCCTGTTTAGCCTAAGTTGCTTCACTCTCCCCGGTTCCAGATAACTGTAACCTCGCTACAGAACCTGCACGTGGGCTCCCCTACAAGCCCAATGTTGTGCAGGCGATAGTTGAATATCCAGTGGCAGTAGGCACTATTCAGTTTTAGAAGCCGAAAAGACCGAGATTTGCCAAGGGGCCGTGGACTGGTCACCCAGTGTTTAATACTGGCTCTGATAATTTATCTAGAGTTCACCTGCAGTCAAGCGCCGTAGCTGATTGAAACCTGTCTGTTGGCGCCGCCTGACTGTAACTGTATATTATGTATTATGTAGTTATTACGTCTACGGAGATTCCCCTGTGCACAGGTCATGATAGTTAACACCTCTACCTGAAACATGGTGCTATGCTGGCCAAGAGAGAAGCTCTAGGTCGATCGCCACATACAGCCATGCCCGTTCCCTTTTTCGTTAGGGACCCATCTGTAAACCAAACGAACCCCTCGGGTTTTAGGAACGAGCAATCTGAGTTCAGTTACTACTCTCTGACCGAGTCTTAGTAAGACAGGC
The DNA here is from genome assembly GCF_008802855.1 of Photinus pyralis. Classification (NCBI taxonomy): domain Eukaryota; kingdom Metazoa; phylum Arthropoda; class Insecta; order Coleoptera; family Lampyridae; genus Photinus; species Photinus pyralis. The sequence goes on along the minus strand of NW_022170596.1, from coordinate 40,746,148 downwards.
CGGATCACACCTCTTCATGCGACGAGGGAATCGGATCTGAGGGTTATTTATTGAATAATGTTTAAACTTCCAGCAAGCATCCACTAGAACCCACCCAAAACAATGTAAATAAACTTTAGGTAAAATACCTACACAAAATATCCGTACTTATTTTGGCAGGTGACTCGAGAGTATTTTTCCAATTTGGTGCGTACTAATTGTTCAACAATTTCCAAATAATCAACCAAAAAAAGGTGCATACAAATTCTCCAAAATCGAAATCTCTCTATGCGTAATGTTAAGTACGAGATGATTTCAACTAGTTATTAACAGCGGGGTTAATCTCCCAATTCGACATGAACTAGAACCCGCAAGGTCCTCTGTTAATAACAATTTACGTGAAGTAACCGGGAAGTTATAGGAACAAACACCCCTCAGGACTACGATGATGATCTGATTAAACCACAAGAACGGCTTGATGGCACGATCTTTCGTTAATAGTAATTGTCGGACAGCTCCTTCACAACGGTGGCTACTAAATCAACGGCTTTCTTCTACAAATGCAGTTACATGCAAATCCAGATTCCGACGTTTAGATCCTCATGCGGTGCGGTATAACAAAAACCTCTTCCGAAGAATCCTCTCTCCGCTACAAATAAACCTCACGTGTAGCATTAAAACAATCAGTCACAAATTCAGAATAAACGTGAAACGACATGCAGACAATCCTCAACCTGTTTTTTGCAACCAAATCGGATGATTCGATTTTTAACCAATTTCACATTATGCAACAACTTTCAAGTCTCAACCAAAATTACAAAATCGCCATTTACTTCTACAGGAACCTCTCGAATCGTGCAAATTCCGAAAGCTCAGGAAGACAAGCCCTAATAATTATATTACAGGCAAAAATCATACGTGACGAAAATCCCCCAGTCTCACTAATTAAATTAAATCGACTCTAGTGTTGTTGAACGCGCCTTCAATATCTGGAAACACTCCCAGAATTATCCCTCCGGCAGACATTCAACCCCTCACCCTGCCCACGAGTCTGAGCCGTGGACATACCAGCCCTATTACTATGGGATGTAAGCGATTTTGATATCTTCCCAGTCCGCAAGACACTAAATTCGCATGGCCTTATTAAATAGCTTGCGAAACTACTTACGAACCTTTTCAAGGCCTGGGTTCCACCAAGGTTTTCTCTTCGTTCCTCGAAAGGTCCGCAGCAAGAGGGGGGGGGGGGGTTCAATTAGCTGTCCCTTTTAGAATAAATATAGTCCTCCACCTGACCAAGACCTCGTACGCGTCCCCTGTAAACCCAAGATTTTTGTATAAGGTATTGTCATACGCCTGTCTGCTCTGCAAGAAGGTTAGACCGTCCACTACTGATGGACTATGTTCAAGAACCGCCACACGAGTCAAAAGTTCGTCGACATATTTTTCGCCCTCTGAAGGCGTCGGTAATAATCCCGACGCCCCTTCGAGGTTGATAACGAAGGAGCCCCCTCCATCGCAACGGAACTGGATCTTACTGCTCCGAGGATGCTCTCGCGCAGCCGAAGCACTCGCTGTTCGTCACAAGCCCGTACCAGGGTCCTCCCTGCGGACGAACGTCTTCCATAGCCTCTCGTCCTTAAATCAGTATTTTGCCTCTAGAGGCGATTCAAAATGGTGGTCGTGTTATGCGGGAACCCGTTTATACAGCTATTACCTTAGTTACCCTCTGAACCTTTAGAGACGCGCTATCCCAGGGCCTAATAAGAGGGACGGTCCTCTCCAACCAGTCCAAGGTTGGCATTTGGTTACAATGACACCCTGCGGATCCTATCAGAACCTTGCCAGCCGAGCAAAAGTCCCCACCCTTCTCGTCAACAACCGCATTCAATGCAGCCATAATGCACCTCGAATGAGGGTCAGCGATGTCCACCTCCGGGTACGATACTGGAACAAGGGCCACCCTGAGCCCCGTCGCAGCGACTTGCCCATAAGTTCGTGGTGCACCCGCAACTTTGGGTTCTCCAAAACCTCTAGCTAAACCCTGGAGTTCTTCCTTCCGATCTGAGACGCTTGGTCCCTGACCGAAGCACGAGATTTTATATTCAATTCATAACTAAATCTTCGGTTAAGGGTATGATTTTCGCCTATGTGTTTTCCTACGGAACATTGTGTGCTCAATTAAAAAAATCTAATTTGAATGAATAATTCGACAATTTTATCTTCAATTGATGGGAAACGCCTTGGCATTTTCGTTATTCTATCTAGAAGAAATACGCGGCTTTACAATAACTTCATGAAGTTCCTACCAAAGACGGATTTCCTCAGGTCAGAAACCTTTAAGAAAAATATAATTTCAATCGAGACAAAATTCAATGATTTAAAGATTTTTATCTTCAATTCGTGATTAAGTCGTCGCTTAACGTAGTAATTTTCGCCTAGAATGCCTTTTCACGTAAATAAAATATGCGAATTTACGTTAATTTAATGAATTTCAGCTGCGAGCAACGTGTTTCCTCAGCGCAGGGGTTTTAGGTCCTTAATTTTAAAATGGTAATATAAATTGCAACAAAATTGTATGTTGGAAAATTTGATCGACAAGCATTTGATTCCTTCAAAGCACCTGAGTATTTGCTTCTTTAAATTGAGTTTCCTTTTATTCAGTTCGTGCATCTTCATAGTTTTAACAACTATATCCTCCATCGGTACAAAATTAAACGCTTTGATGATTTTTCAGTCCTTAGATGAATCACCACTTATCCGTCGATTTACTACAGAAATTCTTTTTCTTGCAAAGTCCTTTAGCATTTCCTTCTTTAATTTGAATGTGCGCACTTCTACCTTGATTACATGAAAATACCAATAATTAAACTCGACTTTGCCTTTCAGTCTCTATCGTAAAATAAATGCAATCAATCCTTTTTAAAAGGACTGAATACATGAGATGCGGACTGTACTTTACAAGTAAACGAAATTTTGGCTTTTGAAATTTGTAGTGCTTACTTCCTTCCCGCCAACCCCTGCTAAAATGTCACCACTACCATAGAGATTATTTACTCTATGCCACTACGCAAATCAGCGTTCTATTTTACTAGAAAAATACGCTACTCATTTATTCCTAACAAGCACTCCTTGACAAGATGAGGAAAGGGAAGCAATTAAGCGTCTCCCTAGATTATTATGTCACTATCATTATACGGACAAGCGTCGCGACGATCTCTATTTTTCAGCGTATTAGCGATCTCATTAACATGACAATCAAATTCTTGTTTCCTCTCTTAATTTCTTAATAAACATCGCTGTAATTAAAACAGTAGAATAGATGCTGAATGCGTAGTATTATCTATACTTTTCTATCTTTTTTAGATTATCATTTTGCCTACGTTCGCTACTATTTCCACCTAGGTTTTATTTTTCATTTCTAACTTCTCGTCTTTCTCTTTTCTAGGTCAAGGGACTAGGCTACATTTTACTATATACCGACTGCATAGATAAGCCAAGATATTTTAACTAAAATCGAAATAGAGCCTACTAAAAACATATCACGTTTGTATATAGGAAACTGTTTCTTTGCGTTGTTAATATCTAGATAAGTCTTCCTCGAGTTTGTATGGATTATTTGTTAAGATTTTTTATATTATTATTATAGTGATCCGATTTTGTAATTATTTTTTCTAATCTATTGTGGACCAATTTATAATAAAGTTTTACCAAGCACCTCTATTTGATTAAGTTGCCAGTTGGCAGGATTAGTTTAATCAGAGCGAGTACTAAAGATATTTAATGTTATAAAAATACGTGAAACCAGCAAATAAAAGACGGTATCTACGAAATTGCACATTTTGTTGCTGTACTACAGTGCCCATTGGCATTGAAACTTGGTTTCATATACCATATCGTTAAATTTCTTTATATTCGTTACTCTTTGGTGTTTGTTGCCTGGTTTTCGTTAACTAGCAATGTCGTTTCAGATAACATCCCCCTCGGAGCTGGACGCGCTGATCGCAAAGCGGGCGCAAGAGCCGGACTGCAAAGAGAGCAGTAGCGAAGACACATAGGTTGCACCCTTGTTCGAGAAATGGCTTTGTTTCAATGGAACAATTGCGACGAGCTGCAAGATTTTATAAACAATGGGGGAGTAAAGCTTAACGTTGCTTAGAAATTGTTGCTTCGCAATTTGAGGGACTGCGATAGGGTAGTTTTTCCTATGATCTGAATTGGTATGAATGGTGTATTACGACACAGTGCCTTGATAATTAATTTTGTTAATTGAACGGACAGTAGCGCAATATTGGCAAAAGACGGGCGGGACCAAGACTTTTTCAATTACAGTATTAACCAGCACTTTCATGTACCAAACAGAATCTGTGCCTTTATTTTGAATTAACCTACCGTTTTGACTTTTTAAATCGGCCAATTTCGCAGAGGGACCAAAACTGTGAAAATGGGCACCTCCACCCGCTACGGTTTGATGAACGATTGATAATTCATGCCAAATTTAACAGATCATAGAAGGTTAAAAACGAATGCACTTCGATGTTACTATTTTATATTAAACACAGCACGTTATATGCATAAACTAAGCTTATTATCTATGTGAGGTATACTTGTAGGTACTTTTTTGAAAACTTTATTTCTGATTTTTGTGTCTAGAAACCACCAGTGTGTGAGTTAGAGTAGGATGTAGCGTAAAGAGGTAATTTATTAATCAATAGCAGATAGCACATGTAGTTGTTGCACTCACAAACAGTCTTACTAACACATAGTATATTTTTATACTCTAATGTGATTTTATAGCTGTGACGAAACGGAACATTGCTTATATCCGAATTAAACATATCTCTTTTGGATTTAAAGCGCAACCCCTTCGTTTTAACCACGCTCACATTTTAGATAATTACTACAGGGTCTTGCAACTCGTGACCAAAAAAATTAGCCCTGTACTTCCAAAGACTACTGTGTGCCAATCTGCAACTATTTCCATTATTTTATATAAAATCTACCTTAAGTTCTACTAGATAAGCGGAAGTATTATACAAAGTGTTACTAAAAACTGTTGCTTGCCACTTTTACTCCTTGCAGAAATATTCAGCGGCAAAGCGCCAACGGAACGTTGGACACTTCTTGATTTGTGGTATTTTTGAGACTGACTGAGAGAAATAATTTATTATAAAAAGCCGTTCAATATTTCTGATTATATTCTTTACTGTAGTTATGTATAGGTACGTTGTTCTATGAAAGTTCAAAAAATATTTTATATTCTCTTTGATGACAAGATAGATGTAGCTTAACTAATTACAGGACATACTGTTAAACTTCATCATATATTGTATATTACATGTAAGTATTGCTTTATAGTTTATTTTTTTATATGATTATTATCTAACGATACCTACCTAAGTAAAAATGTTCTTTCTATATGTATACTAAACTTGTTCGTACTTTAAATATTTAATAAAACTGTTTTTAATGATTTCTCATTTGTAAGCTAACCCAGTTCGACAATTATGGCACTTTTTTTTCAGTGTGTCGGCTTCATATCACAATTTTTAGCGCAATATTAATTCTCAAAAAGGAGCTTACAAACCGACGGCCGTTCAGTCACTAAATGCAATATAGTGCAGGGGTTAAGAGCTAAAATAGGTTTCAACCTTGCATTTTGTGATAACTTTATGAAACTTTCAGAGGATGTTCTAGACACCCTAAGGTTCAATTTCAGCTATGCCGCCACCCCCGCAACCCCGGACGGCACTTGCTATAACGGGTTTCTTAAGCGCAGGGTAGCATTTCAATACCCGCCATGTTAAGTTTCTTTATATTTGATTTCTCTAACATCTTATTTGCATTTTGTCGTTCGTCCGTCAAATGTACTACTCCTACACGACTGAACCATAAAATGGGTCAAAAATGTATGTCCAGGGTTTGTTTTGTATTTTGTTACATCTAGGAAGTTTGAAGGGAATTGTCAAATACCCAGGGAGAATTTATTTAGGGTATTTTACGTGGTTTGCCTATTTTTAAGGCGCTTTTAACAGTGCGAACTAGGGAATGCAATCCCGCAGCAAAATCTCAATCCCGGTATTTGCGGGATTCTTAGTTGTTAATCCCGCGGGATCCCGGTATTTGCGGGATCTCGCAAAACTTTAAATAAATTGGCAAATAAGCAATTCTGTGCGGTTTAACTTCTGTATTAAAATAAATCGCTAATTATCACAATATTTAACAAAAAAGTACCTTCGGCCTAACTTAGAACTCAAAAAAACCTTACCTGTAAAGCACAAAAAGTCTTCTAAAGTGCTTCAAAAATCATAGTACATTTTTAACGAAAAAAGTTTAACAATTATTTAAAAAATAATTCGCCGTTATCAGTTTCATTAACAAAGTAAACAGAGTCGTCCCCTTGGTCGACAAATTCCTCAGTCCCGCAAATCCCTCGATTTATGTGCGGGATTAATATCGCAAAAATGCTGCAGAATCCCGGTATTTCGGGATCCCGCAATCCCGGTATTACATTCCCTAGTTTCTAGTCTATAACCTTTGATTGAGAAGTCTGATCGAAAAAGTACGAATTGTTTTGAATTGTACGCACCAAAATTAATAAGAAAAGTGTTTTCCCGAGAAATTTTGGTGCAGTCGATTTTTGGTAAAAAAGGAAGGTTATACACTGCCTTTTTTTGAGCCCCGACAAAAAAATTGTCTCAGATCGACCCGGAAAAAAAATTTTCTTATAGAATGTGGCCTGTAGAATCCATAATTTCAAACAGTTCCAAGATGGGGCTACTAGTTCAAAAGTTACAGCCCTTTGAATTTTCTTTCGAAATTGGTTTCTAGTCTATAACTTTTGATTGAGAAGTCTAATCGAAAAGTACGAATTGTTTTGGATTCTACGCACCAAAATTAATAAGAAAAAGTGTTTTCCCGAGAAATTTTGGTGCAGCGATTTTTGGTAAAAAAGGAAGGTTATACACTGCCTTTTTTTGAGCCCGAAAAAAAAATTGTCTCAGATCGACCCGGAAAAAAATTTTCTTATAGAATGTGGCCTGTAGAATCCATAATTTCAAACAGTTCCAAGATTGGGCTACTAGTTCAAAAGTTACAGCCCTTTTGAATTTTTTTTCGAAATTGGTTTCTAGTCTATAACTTTTGATTGAGAAGTCTGATCGAAAAAGTACGAATTGTTTTGGATTCTACGCACCAAATTAATAAGAAAAAGTGTTTTCCCGAGAAATTTTGGTGTAGTCGATTTTTGGTAAAAAAGGAAGGTTATACACTGCCTTTTTTTGAGGCCCCGAAAAAAAAATTGTTTCAGATCGACCCGGAAAAAAAATTTTCTTATAGAATGTGGCCTGTAGAATCCATAATTTCAAACAGTTCCAAGATTGGGCTACTACTTCAAAAGTTACAGCCCTTTGAATTTTCTTTCGAAATTGGTTTCTAGTCTATAACTTTTGATTGAGAAGTCTGATCGAAAAAGTACGAATTGTTTTGGATTCTACGCACCAAAATTAATAAGAAAAAGTGTTTTCCCGAGAAATTTTGGTGCAGTCGATTTTTGGTAAGAAAGGAAGGTTATACACTGCCTGTTTTTGAGACCCGCAAAAAAAATTGTCTCAGATCGACCCGGAAAAAAATTTTCTTATAGAATGTGGCCTGTAGAATCCATAATTTCAAACAGCTCCAAGATTGCGCTACTAGTTCAAAAGTTACAGACCGCCGAAGCCGATACGATTGTATTCCAAAATCTCTGACTCGACGGCAAATCGTTACAAGGTTCATAGAACGACCATTGGTCTCCGATTGATCCGGTACGGGAAAATCGGTCACTTGTTACCATCAGTCGCAGATGGCGGTCATTCGTTTGCTTTTCGTCCCCCCAGTTTCGCTTTTACAACGTCTTGGACCCTCCGCGTTATATTCTTGATAACAGGGCATGCTAGTGGATAACTTACGGTGAGTACGATTTGAAATTTCCAAGTATGAAACAGCGCCTTTTCGTAAGTCAAAAACTCGACTTCTGCGGAATTCGCTTTTGGCGATAATTCTTACCATGCCGCGCTCTTGGCATAATCACATCAAAACAACCGTGACGAACTTTATAATAGTCCGTACACCAAGGGCTTGAAATTAAAAGGTACGATTAGTGGTATTAAAATAAAATCTATTTTAACAGAAAAGGAAGATAAATTACAACTTATAGGACAGAATTGGAACCACCTTGTGAGAACCTGAATGTGGTGGTCGGCGGAACGGTATACGGAAATCTGGAGCGTCAGCTTGAGGCTTCGATCCCTACTCCTGGTAAGGGTGGCGGTTTGGGAACGGAACATCGGAACACAAGCCGCAGAAACGGAAAGCTCCAAGGACAATGCGGGTAAATGGCGACAGTTACTGGCCAAAATCTAAAACAGAATTACGATAACGATTTGCCAAAGTGGGACTAACAACATCTATTAGCCACGGGAAAACAAAATAAGGAAAACAAATTGTGTATCATATGGCTAGAGCTATGCCCATATGGAATTTCATGCAATTCGGTTCAAAAGTAATAGAGATGTCAAAAGGGCCTTCCTTATTTTTTTGCCCTACATAGCCCATTCACGAACTGTGATTTACAAATTCGATAAAGAATCCACATACAAAATTTCATAGTAATCGGTCCCTTGCCTTGTCCCTTCATACTTAACGGAATGAACATATCAAATGCTTACTTTCAACTTAAACGGTATGACGAAGAAAGGAGAGTGCAAAAAATTACCAAATCTTAAGTTCTGCTAACAAGATGATTTTTCACGTAAAACGCTTACCTATTGTCACTAATTCGGCAGACACGTAAATTTTCTGAACATTTGTGAACATCTCTTTATTTTAACTTAGTAACTTAATAATGGAAGCCGTTGCCTTAATCGACATTTATTTATTTATTTATGGCCTTCAATATGCATGCTTATATAAACTTTTTAGCGCATTTCCACAAAAATAAAAAAAAATGCGCTATAGTGGCCACTTTATCCGTCCGTCCGTCCGCTCGTTCTGAGACGCTACTAGTTCTTTATCTTAAGAGCTATTGTTCTACTTTTTTCACTATTTGGTTCGTTATGGTGTCGAGGCCTTGCACCAAGGAAGGAATTTTTTCTGCGTTTATTGCTAAAAAAGGTATTGTAAAAAAACCAACAAACCGTTTTTTACATGTTCCATAATTTTACACTTTGCCGTTTATTAACGATCCTAGAGATCGTTTATAATTTTGTATTGCTGTCTGTCGTCTGTCTGTTAGTCTGTCCGTCTGTTCCTTTGTCTGTCTGTCCCTCTATCTGTCCATGTGAACGATAACTTTGTTTAGAAATTTCCGATCGCTTTTATATCTCCGTTAGTTAGTAACTGAATTACATGAAATTCAATATGGGCATAGCTTTAGCCATATAATACGCAATGCCAAAAGTTGAGTCGAATCGATTCAAAATTCACAGTGCCCTTTTCGCATCTCAACCATTTATAAACCGAATTGCAAACTTTTTTATTTATAAAAGTATTTGAATGAAATTTGATACATAGGCACTTGGAATAAAGAAAATTTTGCGCATGCGCAGTGTCAACTTTTTTATTTATGGAAGAATTTAAACGAAATTTGATACATAGGCACTTGGAATAGAGGAAAATCAAACGCCAGTTTCAAAATTTGGTTTTGCGCATGCGCAGTGTCAACTTTTTTATTTATGGAAGCATTTAAACGAAATATGATACATAGGTGCTTGGAATAAAGGAAAATCTAGCGCCAGTTTCATAATTTTATTTTGCGCATGCGCAGTGCCAACTTTTTTATCTATGGAAGCATTTAAGTGAAATTTGATACTTAGGCGCTTGGAACAAAGGAAAACCTAACAGTAGTTTCAAAATTTAGGTTTGCGCATGCGCAGTTCCAACTTTCTTATTTAGAAAAGCATTGAAATGAAATTCTTCTTATAAACTGAAATTGAAGTAGCACGTCAAAAATGGATTGCCCATGTGCAACGCTATGTTTCATATTTGTGGCCGGAATTTTACGAGTTTAACAGAAGTTGCATCTTACAAATGGGAAATGAATGCAAGTGTAAATGCGCTTTATGTAAATTGTTTACGATTACTTTTTAACTTGTTCATTTTTCAAGGGTTTTTGTGGCGTCGGTCGTCGTGTTCAACGTTATGAATGTTATATCTATGCTTCCCAAAATAAATAGCATATTAAATAATGTAATGAAAAATTACAGCCAAAATCCTGCCACCTGAACCGAAAACACTTCAAAGATTGATTTCGGGAATCGATAGATTAGTCTCATCAACGCGAAACACGTATACGTAAACCTAACCTTTTGTTAGCGTTTAAAATATGTTAAACAAAGTACCTAGTAAACATTCGACTTTTAGATAACGCGTGAAATATCATTTTTGTCAAACGTGCTTACTTTAGATTTTTTTGCAAAGCATCATTAACGTTTCATTTAACAGTAAAAGTTCATAAGAGAACGCATTGTTGTGGAAGAAGGGTGGTTACCCTTGTACGATTTTAGCCGGTATTAGTATTGAATGGTGTCGTTAAAGTCACGTGTCTTGCACTACCTACAGATTAGTTTTATTGCGATTACTTTTGATTTATTGCGGTTTGGCCCAAGCGAATAAAATTCCGAACGGTTTCTTTCGATTTATTTTGTGCCGAATATAAATTGAATGAAAATGTTGATACCAAAATACCTATCTGGAGGTTATTCGATGAGGTCACAATTCTGACTTATTTTTTCCTGATGAAAAATGTCTTGTAAACAGTGCTTACTTTGTAGATCCCGACAACACCACTTTTCTAAACTAAAGAAGAGTACTTACATATGCGATATACTTAAGCATCCCTTTGCAAACATAGATCAAGTTTCGAAGTTTCCCATTCCACCATCAGTTAATTTTAAAGCCGGGGAAAAGCTAAATAGTTGATCCTTACAGCGACGGATCAGGCCGCTGCAGTTCATTCATAAAGTGTGAAAAGCCACCAATATCCAACGTAACAAGCATTTCTCTTACTCGACACTCGACAGTTAATCCAAATTGCCGACGTGAACAAATTTTGTAGTAGATGCATATTTTGTTTTGCTTGCTTTAAAGCTCTAAAATAAAAAATTGACCAAAACAAACTTTTTTCATATATAAAGTCGTCCAACTCTAGGAGTTCATGGAATATTAGTGGAGAATTTTTCATATCGAGTCTTACTTTTTACTGCCAAGTCAAAGCGTTTCAGTTGAAATTGTCTAAAAAATTAGTTTTGAATTTGTTACTTATATATTCGAAGAACGCCAAGTACCAAGTTTCGTTGAAATCAGAACTGTATGGGAATTGTTCGCCATGAGTTCCGTCGTTTTGCTTTAAGGGCCTTCTTCAATCGTTCAATCGTGCTTCTATAAACCTCACCATTAAACCATATACCATATTTTCCCTAATAAAAACGCCATCATAGTCTCAAAACGTGGTCGTGGTCGCCACCAATTTTCCAGACGAAGACTGTCAACGACCTAACGTACGTCACTCGCTCCCAGATGAAGAGCACTGTAAATAAACAGTAACACATTAATGCAAAAGAAAGGAACGTGCTGCAAGAAATTCAATTATAAATTAGGAATGTAGTATCTATGTTTCCAAATACAGCACCATCCACGAATCGCTATAATATTTATTACATCGTTTAATTCTGCATACTCGTATTGAATATAATCCCGAAGAGAACATGTATCTAAATATAAATAAAAACACGTAAATCGGTCAGAAATTCATATTATGGGTTGGTAGGTAAAACCAGCACTAGGAACAAAGGGATACTGTAATTTGAAAAACAACATATTTCAATCTAAGTATGATCAGTATAATTATAAAAGGGCAGTTTGTATATATTTAGAATGAGTTATAACTGACAATACCCATGCTGTACGGAAATGCCGTTAATTTGGCAAATAGTCTAACACGATTATATAATTACTAGATGATGCAATAGACGTAAAGATAAAAGGAATACGTACACACTATTCAAAACATAAAAATTACCTCTGCCCTCAACAAAAGCACAAATAACTCTGCCTAAAATTCCTTTTTTAGTCAAAATCGAAGTCGAGACATTTAATTTCGACGCGTTTCGAGTCGTCGGGTCGATATGGATCATTAACTTCCCGCTCGTATAGCGTTATGATTGACTCTTTTATTGTAAATTTAGGCCCATTTGAATGTAGGACAGAGAAGAAAAAAACACGTGTTCCACGGTAACGAAACAAGGCGCAATCTTGAATTTTTCGTTCCGTTGCGGCTAGGGGCGGATTAGGGAATATTGTGAGGTTAGAGTCCTACTCTTAAACCGCTAGGCCAAACTGACTACTTATTAATTTTTATTTACTTATTAAAAATTAAACATCGAAGATTTTAACAACATTGGTTAAACGGCCGAAGCCGACGCGCCGGTGGTGCCAAGCTAGGACGCTGAAGGCAATGTCTGCTAGCCCGTAGTAGGGAAAACCATGTGGTTTACTTGTGGTCAATTACAATAAAATATAATTACAGGCATAAAGCCGGACTAAGCCATCCTGGACGTTTAAGGCATTTCACATAGCCGCTGAAGTCTTGTATCTAAAAGATTTACATTAATACAAAGAATAGGTACCTAATTACTCTTTGATTAATACATATTAGGCATATAGGTATCATTAATTATTCTTAATTTTCCCCCCCATTATGTTCACCTTTGCATTGGGGTGGAAGTTTTGCGCAATAATAATTGGCAACTGTATTGGAGCTGATTATAGAGTCTTCTTTTCTAAACGGCCGTTCTTAGGTTAAAACGAAAATATGAAAATCCGTTTTTAGTTGAGAAGTGTAAACAATTTATCGCCAATGTGTTTCTACATCATTTCTATTGTTACACAAAATAAGGCTTTGTAGTAAACGTTTTACAGTTAAATGGGTGGAATTTTAAATCCAAATTTATGATAGTACAAAGGGGGCATTAACAAAGCGCACTCGAACGTACGGAAAACTCAACATTCTGAAAAACATTCCGTTTCATTACTAATTTGAAATGAGTAAATAAGTTTTAACAAAACCTACTCCGACTTGTTTATCGAAAGTGTAATTCGAACAGAATTTTGTTTAAGAAGTGAAAATAATTCAATAAAAAAAGGCGCATTTCAATTTAGAGCATTGAATTAAAACGCGCTTGAAATTTAATCGCCAAAGTTTAACTTACTCTACAATATTTGCCTTCGATTTTTGATGAATGGGTGGATGGGTTTGTGTTAATTAACTTTACATTTATCGAATGAATGTGTTTGACAACTGAGTTGATTCAAATTGTGCTTTGACATGAGAACAAAAAGTATGCCTCTCTATCAAGCTTCATCAAATTGTCGTGAAAATTTAAAAGCCGCGGAACAATATCGAAACATAATGGAAACTAAATTAAACCTTTGTGTATCTACATCTTCTTGGTTGGTTGAGCTTGTTGGAACATGAATAGGTGCAATTAAAATTTCAATTCGTGATGTATGTACCTATTTTTTGTTTTTACTGTAGCCTTACGGACATTAGATCTCCAGACTTTACCTACTTCTGTACCCATGACTGATGTCGACTTTCTGCATAATTTTTGTGATAAAGTATAGATATATAAATTCCTAAAAGCTAACATTCGTGGCTATTACAAGACACAAAGGAGACAGCCCAACTTCAGTGGGAAATGGAAGAGATATGGAAGCATTCTTGATGAAGACAGACCAATTCGATAAAAAAATCAAAATTTAGCCCCAGAGAAGAAATTAAGGATACAAAACAGACTAGATAGCAGAAAAAGGAAATTAAGACAAAATGAAGAAAAAAAATTAAGTGAAGTACATCAAAAGATACATGTAAAAAGGAGTTACTAAACCAAAATGAAAGAACTTTTCCAAAATGGAAGAAGATAGCAAAATTTTGTAGAATGTATAAAACATTATGGAAAAGGAAAACTAAGTGCTCAAGGCAGTCTGATTATTATACGAGGTGAAAAATTATTCAAGGAATTTCTAACGAGAATCGAAAACACAATTTGAACGATGAAAGAAACACGACAACACAAAAAGCAGCGTGGGAAAGCTTTAAAAACAGATAGTAGAGGCTGTGTACAGTAACAGCTTTTTTATCCGAAGGAATATGGAGAAACTATTTTCACATTCTCCAAGAACCTTCGATTTAGCTAGGTTTTGACATATGTATCCTTAAACACTTATCTTAATGACAAAGATAGTATAGGATATAGAAAACACCATAAGTGACAACAAGGCTACTGCTTGGGATACAGAAACCTACATCGACCATCATAGTAAACTTTAATTGTAGAAACCAATTCACCAATAACAAATTGAAATTAACTTTGCATTCTTCAAATTATAGAATTTGTCTTAATTTTGACAAATTAATTAATTAAAATAGCATGGGCAAATAAAATATCTTCGTTTGTAGGTTCGGCACCTCAGCGTAAAATGATACAGTAAATCTCGGGATAAGTAGGCGAAACAAATGTACAGCTACGTAATGTATGCTCAACAATATGGGATTAATATTGATTTACCCAAATCTTCAACTTTCTTAAAGCTTTACGGATTCGACGTTCATTCCGTACTTGGAAATAAACCAGGGTAGTAGTATCCTAATTCACAAAAAAATGACGACAAATAAATTTTTTAAAACAAGATCTCGAATAAGAAATGAAATTAGATAAGGACTCGATCACAAATACAAAGCACCTTTGAGATTAGTTGAATTCAAGATCTGACAAATGTATGTAGTGCAAAATTTGGAAAAATTAATTTTGGTTTGAGAGATAGCCACCTACATACGTTTACGTGATGACCACTCCACAAACGAATATATACTTTTTTGTTCAATGAAAATTAACGCTTTTAGGGGCTCGCTTCAAATAATGTGGTTGGATTTTTATGGATATTCCCAAAGGTCTTGGTCTCAAACGAATGAAGGAGAAAATCTGAGAATTTCGAGATCAAAGGAAGGTAATAATAACTAAAACCTCCAAATTTTGTTTGAGACAAAGATTTGGATTGATCTTTTACAAGCACCGGAACACAATGACGCTTAACAGAAAAGGCGGGGCTTTTAAACCATAACGGTAGAGCAGGTGATCAGGTTTTTTCACCAGGGAAATCCCGATGCAGGATCGAATATTACAAAGCGGAATTTACGTAGATATTTACAAAGTCTTTGGATTTTGCATAAGAAATGGACCCCGATCCCAAAATTTTAATTAAATCGCGTGCCAGAATGAATTATGTGATCAAAATCAACAGTCAAATCTCAAAGAAATAACTAGAATTAATTCAATTAAATCCGTGAATCCGCCAATATATTGGATCTTTCAGAGCGCAAGTCCACTAATTATTTCCACACGAAGCTAGGATCAGAATCTATTGTAATGATTTATTTTCTTCATTACAAGCATTATTAGTGTTCACTTCTTGAAAGATCCTCGTAACTTTTGAATATATGTCTCCCTCTATTGTTGGATTTAACAACGAAATTTTATCACGCAGTGTTTGTAGATTGTTCACTTTCATTTTACTCTTTCTTTTGTAAGCCGTAACACTTCGTTTGAACAAACAGCTGAGGCGTTAGTTAGAACGCATGGAATTTTAATTGCCGTCATCAATATTTATTAATTTCTGGCGATTGGATTCATTAATTTGGGGATTCCGGAAATATTGTTAGGACGGATTCACCTAAAAACTCCAATAGAGAAGATATAATGGCGTTTTTTCTTGCCTATTGTAAGCATTTCATTTACTTGAACTGTACTTTTTCTTTAGGTTCGGTCGTCATCTGTTATACGACAATTTTTCCATCGACAATAAAATTGCTGCTTAATCTACAATTAGCCCTCGTATTATTTAAGAGCTATGTATACATTTTAGGGTATCAATGAAGAGGGTTACCTTTGATTTTTTTAGGGAAGTTAGGAAGATTTTTGAGTAATGTAACTTATAAATTTTGAGTATTTGGGAGTATTTTGTATTTTGTGTGTTACGCTATCCGATTGTAGAGAGAATTTTTATTTTTGCCACTTGTTTGAATAAACCAGTATTTCTTTTGGTACCTGAATTGGTTTTTTGTTGTTGTTACTACCCTCGTATCTTTTCAATTTCGTACGGGGAGAGTTAAGTTAGAGATTGAGTGGTGCTCAATGCCCAGAACGAACTACTGCTGTGAATGGTCGCAAGCTTGTATTTTCTTGTTTAACTTTGAGTTAGTTAGCCGTTTATGTGCCAAGTTTGAGGAAAAGCAGCCCCAACTCTACCAACCGTTACACCATTTTACAGTAGCCAAGACAAGAACCACTCAATTGCAAGGTTGTCGTGTTTTTCGAATACGTTTGGAAAAAACACATCATTCTACTTATTGTTAGCCTACAATCGTCCACGCACGATTTAACATAAGCGTATCAACAGTTTTGTTAATTTCTCATCATGTCCTAAAAGTTTACGCAATTATAGTGACATTATTATCTGTGAATCCGTTCGCGGTCGAATAATTTTTGAGAACTTTATAATATATTAAGTATAGAACCGTTTTTTTGTTTACTTGATTTTTCTTTTGTAAAATGATGATGTAATATGAGAGATAATGAATTGGAATTGAGGTAAAAAAGATTCATAATGCAAAAATGCCCTTTTGGCACCCTAATTCAACGTTCTGTAGTATTGATCCTGACAAGAAATCCCTTCACCAAGGCCACGATTGTTTTGCCGGAGAAATCTCAGGGCACCACCTTGCACTATAAAACAACGCCTCGTCTTAGTTACCTAACTGGGAAATCCCCTTCACCAAGGCCCAGAATTTTCCGCGATGGAAATCCCAGTGATGTAACCGGGGGAATTCCCTTAACCAAGGCCCCGACTAAAACCTGGAGAAGTTCCAGAGCTCGACCTTGCACCGGGGAATAGACCATGATCTCGGTCCAAAATCCAAGGTGACGTCTACATAGTGTCCACTGTGGTTAACATTTCTGAAAAACACTCTTTCCAATGACATGAAGAAGAATCATTCTGCAGCTCCAGTGGGAAATATCTTGGAAATTAAATGATTCAACTTAAAAAAGATTCAATTCAGAGAAAGGAAAGCCCTATAATATGGCAATCTTAGGAATTGCGGCACTGGCGGTAGGGGATTAGTGAGTACATTTTATAGTAAGCAATGAGTTCCTCAAACCCAAAATTATTGTCGTATGCGGGAGATTTTCAAAAAATTACTTTTTAACTATCCACAGGTACCGTTTGAAAGCTCAACGCTTTCAATTGACACGGTGCTACTGGGTAATACTGAAAACAATTATAATACAATCATTTACGGGAATACTAATCTATTCCTCATTGCCTTATTCAATGGTAATGCTGTGCTATCGCTGCAAATATAATTTTGTTGCGAATGGTATGTGAAATCAATCTATTACAAATTGACAGGTTGATTAGCGGTTGTACAAGTGGACACTTCGGGTTAAATAACGTAAATGGCCACCAAATACCGATCAAATGTGTTACCTATGATTGCATGTTTTGTGAAATTTTACAAGTGAGAAAACCAATATACCTAATAGCGATGACTCACTTCTCCAAGACACAATTAACTTGTAAGGGACGATAAGGAAGCGAAGGGCGTTGAAGTATTAGGGATGACCTAGCACTCTTACAACCCCCACATCCATATTTATTAACCGCGTTAGTAGACGTTATCACATACATTTAAGAATATTTAGCGAAACGGCATTTGTCTTATAGAACTAATTATGGAGAAACGGGGCGGCGGCGTGAGTTGTGGTTTCGTAATAAATGGAACTAACGATAATGAGGTGTTAAGAACAATTTGAAAGGCCTGAAAAACGGCTCGTTACGGTTAGGGTCGTGCCAGACGATGCGGTGATTAAATCATCGTGAATGTGTGAACGAGTGTGTAATTTTGCACCTGTACACACAATTTTCCGCTTAAACTACTAAACAAGCTGTAGCAAACACAAAGTTTACCCTTAGTGCAATTGGGCACAAGCGCAAATTTTATAATGTGAAAAATGCTGCGTGTAATGTGTATGCTGAACTGAAGCACATCTCGTCTACCTCGGGTAATTCCTATTAAAAATGCTACAGGACTTATTATCTCTGTAATGAACGAAGTGTCTTTCATTATTAGATCTAGGCTACATCTGAGCCGGCGAATAAACAACAGGGAGTCAAATATTGTGCAAAATCAAGCTTGTAGAGTGGATCAGAGACGGAGCTAGGGTATGTCAATTTGTGCTCCCCCCTCACCACCTTTGGTTTTTTATTTTCGTCTTTGAATGTAAGTGGGATAGTTCAGCTTGTCTTTGTTCTCCGCTCAAAAGTATGCAAAACGAAAGATACCTTCCACCTTTCTTCCACGGCTTCATCTATACCTTAGAGAATCAAGCGAAAGTACAGCTTATACTTCTTCCTAATTCCGATTAAAGTGAACATACTTTAGGTTTGTAGCCTTAACGGTCCCCATGTGCTCAGGGTAAGGATGTTGGTGGGAACGATTTATACAGATGATTAATAAGTTACCGGTGCGTGTTAGGAAAATTATAATTAAATTACGAGGAATTATTGTAAAATCGTATAACGCGAGCCTGCTCCTTAAATGTTATCGATTTGTATGTGGAGGAGTAATCCTGACCAACGATCGTGACTTTTTAAATGCGTGCGAAAGCTGGTGGCGCCAGTGAGTCGTGGGAGATAGCGTGATTGCTTGATATTACAGAGGGATTTTGTTGACTTTGCAGTCGGTCAGTCGACCACCTGTAATTTATCGCGGGGTGGTTTATATATTGGTTGGACAACTCTAATAATCGAGAACTGTTATTATTTTCATGCTGATACAGTAGCGAAGTTGAGTATGTGCAAATAAAATTTAAATTTGTAGTACAGTTTTGCGACCTTCATAGTAAAGGGATAACGACTTTGGAAACTATTACGATAAATACGAACGATGGCGAAAGTTTTTCTTTTAAAATACTTAAAAATTCGGTTACCTTCAAAACTAGAGAAACGGACTTATTGACAATTAAACAGTAGTCCTGAATATTCGGTCATTTACTTCAACCGGTTTGGAAAAATCGAATTGTATACAATTTTCCACATAAGATGGATGGACTCATCTAGGGGAAGATAAAGTTTTATTCCATTGAATTTACCGTTCGATAACCTGGGAAAAATATGTTGCTACAATCCTGAGAGCAGTAAAAAAAGCGGCTGCGGAAAGGAATAACAAATTTGACGAATTTAATAAAAAAATGGATTCGCAAATGGAAGAATTTAGTGCAGGAATAAAAGCAATCAGAAGGGAGATAGTTCAAGTGATTGATAAATAAACAGCCGAAATCAAAGAAAACATATGAAGCTTATCCATACTAGTTGATGAAATTCAAAGACCAGAAACAGCAAGAAAGCAGTTATGGATCAAAAGCAATTTGATGTCGAAGCGTATCAAGAAAGATCAACTTGTGGGACAGGAGCAAGAGGTTGAAGGTTATAATCACGTTGAGGTCAAGACACATAAGAAGAGGTTCAAATTCAGCAGGACCAGAGCTCGATTGCAGAAGTTGAAGTACTTAATTGTTTTGTATGTATTCATTTGAAATGGTCATAAAGGCAAGAAACAATTTAATCGCTGAGATTTTAGCGAATAGGGGGGAAGGGTATGGAAAAAATTTTTGAGATTTTGATAAACCGAATAATAGAGGATACACGGTGGTTTTCGATGGAAGGAATAAGAGAGAATCGAGACGGGAGAATTCCATGTTTTGAGGCTGCAAACCTCGAGGTTATGTTATGTTTGGGATATTCACAGAAAGACTTTGGGTTTAGTTACATAAGGAGAAGGAAAAATTAAAGCAGGAATGGAAAAAGGTTACGATTAGCATTTGAAAGTCTCATGTTAGGAATTATAAGGTTTTTTCTGTGTCATGGACAGTTTGATAGTATGATGTGAAGTCTCGTTTTGATTAGGGGTGTCGTTGGATCAAATGTCGAAAAGCAATCTCGACCTAAAGAAGGGAAATCAGTTGGTAAATTGTCCAAAAATGCATAATTCCAATAGTTTTGTTTTCAAGGGGGGATTTTTGTAATTCTTGATTTTGTGAATCAATTTAAGGGGGAAGTGTGTTGTAAATAACGCCATGTGGGCGTTTTATTTGGCATCAGCACGTGCAGTAATTATGGGTCACCCTGTATGTTTTATTTTATTTTATTTATTATGACTCTTGTTCTGGGCCGTCAACAGGTTTGTGCCCAATTACAGAGTGACCCGCATAATGCTATTTAGAGGTGTGTATTTCAATTTTATTTTACCGGTCAACGTGAATATTTTTTGGAGATTACGCGCAGTGATGATCATGCCATTGGATTTCCAAGTTTTTTGTACCAGAATGAGTAGTGGTTAAGTTTGTTCAAATAATTGCCTTGTATTTTGTTTACTTAATTGTTACGTGTAAGTGTTGAAAGGATTAACTTTATTCTTCTGGTAAAAGTTCATCTCATGTTTTTCTCCGATCGTTGCGATAAGAGTCATTATCGCTGCCTACGCTAGTTAAATTTCGAGATAAGGTCGTGTGATCGCCGTTAAGAAAACACAGGTGCGATTTGATTGTTTGAAGACGCAAGTATTTTGTTACGGAAGGGGAGGCGAAAGTTTGAGGAAAGGGAAGAGTTGTTAAATGGAAGCGACGGACGTTAAATAATAAAATAATCGTGTCTTTTTTGTAGAAGACGCGAATCGAGTTTTTTTTTAAAATGCAACCGTATTTGAGCGTATTTTGCATGACAGTCCTTCTTGTCAGTTAGAAAGTTTTGTAGAGGAAAGTGAACAGTTAATCTTTATGTCTTGTTAAAAATGAACGTTAAGTCACAGATATACGCGTATATCTGTGGTTAAGTTAAGCGGAAGCGTATTTTCTCGATTACGAAAAGGACTAATTCGGGTGTGGTAATAGAGCGTTTATCGCTTAAGAGAAGGCCTTCCAGTTATCAGTTAAAGGGAGTTTTGTCTACCATCCAAGGGTCAATTTTCTATCAGTAATTACAACGAGCTCAGTGTCACCTAAGTCGAAATTTGAGTGCAATCCAAGAAGCGAACTTCTGTAATATCATCTTTTGGTGCCTGTTTGTACGTCTGTTTGTTTGAAAATTGCAGTTACGACAGGAAATTTTGGATTAGTGCCTACTTTTCTTTCAGCCTGATTGTTTTATCTCGAATAAATTTGATTAATCTGTAAATGATTGGTTTTGTGATTAACCAAGTGCGAATTGCGGTGTAAATAAGAGCTTTCATTCGTACCCAGAATTACATCAGGTGTCAATCAAAAATTTGTTAATTAATTCTTTGGAATTTTTGAGGCGGTTAAGGCTGCGGAATTTTTCAAATTAGTAATATTTACGTCAATTTCGAGATTTTTGTCATTGCGGGAGCTGGACGCTCCCTCGAAAATTATAATTATTTCTTTTAAAGGTTTTGTTAGTTGAATTGAGCTAGCTATAGACAGGTGTTTTGTAGATGACTTAAGCCTTATTCACATCCAATTTGCATACTTGACAACAAAAAATACATTAAATACAAAATGTTAAAAACGATTTGATCACATGCCCCAGTTCACATTTATTTGTAAAAAGGTAGCTTTTAATCTCACTTTGGCTGGCCGGCTGGCTGCTTGGATAGCAGCTAATGCGGGCCCGTAGAAGAATGCTTGTAGAAAGACGAGGAGTGTACATCTACCTACCGGGGCCGTGTAAATAGAATATATTTTATGAAGATCCAAAATGTTTAACAGGACGTAAAAGCGAGTACTTTCGCCAGTTTATCTCACATCTAAAACTATTGCGTGTTTTCATTTTAAGTTTACAGCTTCGTATACTGTACAGATTTACTCCATAATTTTTTTTATTTCGGATGGTTTGCCAATTCTGTGCATTTTGTCAGTTTCAATGTGTTCACTAAACAAAATCGCCTCAAGTGCTGCGAAACTCTGATGAATTTTAAAAAGAATTATAAAAATGGAACACTAAGTCCGAATATTATAAAATTTGCATAGAACAATTTGCAAAGCACTTAAAAGTAATTAACGTGGAAATATGTAAAATGACAGGCAGTGTAACTTATCCTTCAAGTTCTTGAGAAAATGGAACGAATTTGAATTTAATAAAGAATGCTTTCTCACAATTCCTTCATTTTATTAAAAAGAAATTTGGCGAAGCTTTCGGTATGGTGGATGTAGTTTCGAAGCAAGCTTCCAATACTGACATAATAAGGTGTCGTCTGGTTACTTGTGAACATGCTGTATGCCTTTCTAATAAATTGCACTGCGAGATTTATTTGACTGAGCAACTACGGCTTTTAAAGTTATCACCGCATAGTTTTCACTGTTCTCTAATAATATATTGCTCGAAAGTTGGATGCAAAATTAATTATATTTCATAGCGTTTGTTGCAAACTTGGAATAATAAGTTTAGATGCTTTGCGTAATTTAAACTTGCCAATTAGGAAAATAAATCATCTATTCTGCTCGTACCTTTCACAATCCAATATCAGTTATTGTACAAGTTCTCCCCAGGGACACGAATTTCTATAATAGATTGTTCGCGACTGTGCAAACCACAAGACAGAATTTCCGCATTACGTACGACTCTCCGGATAATCATTTGGAATGTTTTCGGAAAATGCTCGTTAAAAACTAATCTCGTATGTGATTACGTATATTGTTATCACCGTGGCTTTTAATATTCAATTATTTCGTAATTTAGTAAGCTTAGTTAAATTGAAATTCAATTGCAATTATACTATTTTCTTAAAATTAAATCGGTTCACTTAGTCCAATTACTCAGCATCTTGAGTGCATTGTCTGTACTTTCAATTAGTCTATGTAAATAGAGTAATGAGTCCCGTATTGATCTTATACGGCTTTCATTTAATTTTCCATTTGCATTTACTGAGCGTACCTAGCTAAACGGATTAATTTGCAGAATCTTTTATTTTGAATGGAAAAATTAACTTTACCTTATGGCGCGTCAGCCATGATGTTTCTATTTTGACTTAAGTCAGCAGTAAACCAATTCGAATCAAAGGGTAAAAAAGATGAGTAAGGAGTAGTAAATTGTGGGCGCAATGAAGAGCGACTTCATTTTCAAAAGTGAAGTGAGATCGTGATTTGAAAATGAAACTAAATTGCGGTTAGTTCTAGATTTTAACACGGAAATGTTTTACAAGAAATAGGGAGGCAGTAGTTTATGGACGACAATAAAACTTTTTCTTAGACCATTTTAAAAGACCGCCGCATTATGTCCGGAACTAAGTAACTGCCTCTGATCGGCTGGTGACCTATAAAAGTCTTCTTTGTCCATATTCTGTCGTAAATCTATCCACTTTGTAAAAGTTCGATACTACCAGCCAACAAAACTTTAAAAATAAAAATGCCATAAAAGTTCTTCTACAATTCTATAAAATAGGACATTTAACAAATTAGGCTTTTATCAAATAAAATTTTGAAAAAATTCACTCAATTTCGTTTCGGTTCGAGGTTAACCAAACTTGACGATTTAAAAGTATGCGTTTGATGTTAACTGTTAATCGATAGCTCAAGTGAACTCTAAAAAAGTGATAGGGTTCGGTTTTATTTTACAGCACACTTATATGGTAAGGGAAAATTGCCTGAAAAATTTACGTAGTCTTGCGAAAGTATAAACGACAAGCTGAATTGGTATATTTTATGATTCTAATTTGGAGAAGGTAGGTATATGGAACTTTTATTCTTTGATAATAACGTCTTTTCGAAAGAAACAACCGCGAAAAAATAAAGCTATAAAAAGTTTAATCTGTAGAACTTCCGTGCCCTTCTGATTTATTTAAATCGCTATTGGTTTATAGGCAGTTGGAAATAATAGAAAATTTAACGGCATTATTAATTGCTTTTCGATCCTTAAATTTAGATCTTTGTCTTGGCTTACGTAAGATACACAGCTTTTTGAACATGCCTAGATTTAATCAAACTTTGACGTTTTAGATCATTTTAACAACTTTTAAAGAATAAAATTTTGTTCCGTCTGTATTGTATAATACCTATGTACGAACGTACGTCGCAGGGGCGGATCTAGGATGACATGTTGGGGAGAGCAATTGTACAGTCCTGGTTGGGTATCGTGAACTTACTCATTTTAGCAACTATAGTAGGTATAGGACACAGATATACGTAATATATTTGTGAGTAGGGTATGTATGCTGGTGAAGTAGTAGATATAACGCCCATTTATGGCCCATTCCCAATCGAAGAAGACAATTTGTTTCAAATTTCGGTGGTATTCTACGAGCACTACAATCCAGGCCCTTGCAGGGGGCTCCTCCTGTGGCCCGCCCCTGGACCCTGGTACGTTAGCAATTTGCGGAGATAACGGCTCGGCGGATTTTGTTCAAATTCTGGATATGTATTTTAGGCATACGAAAACGAAAAATAATGCACCGAATTTTTGTATCCCCTTTTTTTTTAAAGATAGACTAGCGGTCACTTTTTTGTGTAATTTTTAATACCACAAATAGAATCAATCTAGCTAAATTTGTTTCTTAGATAACGGGGTGAAAACCAAAACTTTGACTTTTCGGGATGTTATCATATCTTACACAGGTAAGATAGAAGAAAGGTAAAAAAACTGTTGTAGATACCTATTTTTAAGTAGAATCCAGTGGTGTAGTCAAACAAAATTTTAAATCATCTTTTCTGAGATTTGACCCAAAGTTGCTATTTTTTAAATGTAAATATCATATTTTTAAAATGTTTGAAATGACATGTTTCTACCGTTAGCTATTTTTATTGATAGGTATCGGCTGCATTAGTTACCACGGATACAAGAAACAAAACAAAACCTCCATGAATGCATGACCCCCTATTTAAAAATCGTAAGAAATCATGTTTTAATTTTTGGTTGATGGCTAAAATATAGGCTGACCTTAAGATATACAGGGTGTTCAATTTCAAAAATACCAACGTTGATTCAAACCTCAGAAAGGGTGGTTTGACTACATCACCGGATTCTAGGTAAAAAAATTTAAGTACTTTGTCTGACGCTGTCAATGGCAGCGATGATTTTTCTATACGCTGCCAGTGCCATTGCGCAGTCGCCAAAATGTCATAAAATGACTCGCGAATTGCATATTTTATTAACGTTTGAAGAAAAACGTTTTTCCCTACCCTTACCTTTTTTTGAAAACGCTTTTCCAAAAGCGCGATTTTGAGTTTGAGCTAGGAAGTCGCTCTGTCAGGAATTTGGCACATTTTCTTAAGTTTAATTTTAGTGTTGTAGCGTATTTTTTTAAATAAAAAACACTACCAGTAACTACTTGAATTCCAATCGTCCAAGACCTTAAGATCTCAGCGTTGAGAGTAAGTAGAACGCTACTGAATTATTAGGACCATTTTCTACTTTGTATTATCTTAAAAGTCGCTACATGATATGTGCTTCGAGGGTTGGTGAGTGGTTTGAGGAAACTACACAAATCAACCACAAGCATTTATATTTATTTTTACATGACAAAGGAACTAACGAGAAAAACCCACATCCCTTGCACATAATGGGTAACTAAAGCAACATAAAAGATTAGTAACAAATATCTTCACAACTGGCAATAGTATCACACAGAAGCCTAGAGGGATACCAAGTTTAGGTACACGGGAGGCATGCACAATTTGACACATATATCGATTTTCGTCCTTCACAACTTGTTAAAGGTAAGTGATATGAATATGAATGGCAAATAACAAGCCTTATGCATTGCGCTACAGTAAAAGTAACATAAGTGAATAGTGATGAACATACTTGATGTGTATGTGGTCTATTGCTTCTTTTTGTTTTGCTTTATTTATCCACAGGAAATTCCTAACGCCTTTCTCTAACATGCAACAGTTTTATTTTTTCAAGTAGTAGTGTACATAGTACAGAATAGGTACGTAATGAGGCGAACTGGGGTACTTCGCTCACCTCGGCGAGCTTTTCAAATGAAATAAACATTAGCATAATTGCAGCTTAATATAAAATAAATATAATTAAATATAAATAGTAACTAACGAACGGACGGACGGACTCGGGCGCCACCAAGACAGCGGTCTCGCGCCTGGTCGATGTCGGCGGTAATATCGGTCTGGCGGGTCGGTCTCGGTAGCCTCGGATAAACACATCCGCAGAAACGGCAGCTCTAGAAATTGGAGTTCAGAAAATTGCGGCGGAAAAACTAAAACAAAATTACGGTAAACTCCCTAGCGAGAATGAAAGCAACAAAATACAAATCGGCGGAAGGGGCGGAAAAGCAAATGTGGGAAAGCGAACAATATTCCCCCTTTATAATTAGTGAAACGAAAAGCAACAAAAAGTTCACCTTGAATTTAACGGAGTAGTAGTAAAAGTTTGCTAAAAGCCAATTCCAATAAATACAGTGCAGTAACTTAACACAAAAATGGTACGGATGCAAAATGAATTTACGGCAATGATAAAGATTAATACGGTACTTACAAATATAATAGGCAAAAATGCAAAGCGAAAAATTTTTACTTACTATTCGGTTAAGCGCCAAAAGCAAAAGATCGCCCCTAAACAATGGCTTTACCTTATATAAAATTCCGCTCTTTCTAAGTGGGAAATGTAGGAAACTCCAAATCGGTTGGTGTGTTGTTGCGATAAGCTCGAAAATTAAAACTCTTTAATTAATTGTACGTCCTGCTGCTGTCCTAAAAGTCTGGAATCGATCAAAATTCAAATTAATTAAGCGCGCTTCCAATGACACCAGGTCCAATCTAATCAGATGAAGTTTGCTGCAACAGATAAGATTAGCTACCGGTATTCACTCAAGTGGTCGGGGTGAAATTTCCAAATTCGGTATGTCTGTCCATTTTTACCTGGAATTTCGGGTCCATCGTAAAAGGACTGCGATAACGAAACTGCACAAACTTACAGCTTTTAATGTTCATTTTTAAATTTAACATAGGCTACAAAACCTACTAATAATGGCTTATCATGTCTGAAATTCTAAAATATTAATGTGCCCTTTTCTTCTCTGGCAAAAGACCTTTCGACGGCTGTAAAATATGGGAAAGGTTGCAAAAGAGGATCAATTCACTAATCACTACGAAACTTACTTGCGTTATCGGCGGTAAGGCAAACAACTAAAGAAAATTAAAACACACAAAGCTCATTCCTCACCTCCTAGAGTAAGTATATTCAGAAACTCCTCAATAACGAAGCGCCAAACTTAACACGCTTCTAGATACCGGGTGTAGAGCAAAGCTGGCCAACTTCACAAATATACGGTGGGGTTATAACTTCGGGTATGAACTTCAGAGCTTTGTTACACACCCCTTTTTCTTCGAAAAGAAAAGAGTGCAAACCTTTGTCTTTGTTCTCTCGGACGGATGTGTTAAGTGTAAATACTACGATAGATTCAACTTTGTGGACCACATACGGACCGGAATATTTCGGTGCCAACTTCGCGGCGTACCCCTTGGCAGCCTTGGACAAAGGAGTTCTTAGAGGACCAAATCCCCTATATGCGGTGTCCATTCTCGGTGCCGGGGGTTGTAATGGAACGCCTGTTTGGAAAACTCTCGGTTATAGTCCTAGCAACTAAAACACATCCTGGAGATTGTCTGAACGGTTGCGGTGTTCTGAAATAGGAATTCGTATTGACGGTAGAAAGTATTCAGAAGGGCATAATTTAAGAAGGCAGGAGAAAATCCGGTAGATTCTTGGACAGGACATAGCCATAATGAAATCAGGTAGAAACCTATCCCAACTTCGGTGATTTTCTTCGCAAAACTTGGCGATCATGGTTATGAAAATTCGGTTGGCACGTGAAACGGTGGATAATTCCAAATTTGGCGAGGAGATGTTGGAAATTGTGACTGCCGTACTGGGCTCCATGATTGGTAATCTGAATTCTCGGGGTAGCAAAATGTGTAACCCAAAATAAGGCCTGAGGAACTGTAGCGTCCGACGCGACGGTGGCTTTACGAACGGATTTGAAACATACCCATCTGGTAAAACGGTGTTGGAAACCCTAAAGATATTGGTTTCCTTTGGAGAAACGGGGAAGCGGGCCTACAATATTGGTACTGACAATATCCCAGGGTAAACGCTGGGATATAATTGCATTTTCCCTGTGGTTTGCGTCGAGGTACTTTGTACCGCTGCGCGCTGGCAAGATTCATAGCAATGGACCTATTTAGCTGTACCAATAATAATAATAATCTAAAATTCTGTTAACGATTTTGGTGATACCTAAGTGTCCAGCGCCGGCGGTTGGCGAATCATGATTTTCATGCGATATGCGGTTCCGGTTCTGTGTGGCAACACGAAAAATTGTTGCTACTAACTGGTTAGAATGAAAATGACGGTACAAATTATTATTACGGAGGCAATTGTCCGGTACGATATGGGGTTACGGCATTGAATTTATTTCGGTACCAAGAGCCTTCGGGTAATTCAAGGGTATAAATCGGTACTTCGGAAGTTTCGGTAGTGTCGTTGGTCATAGGGCATCGGTAACGTGGTTAAAGACATGTTTTCGGTACATGATCCCAAAAGTCATACTGCTGTAGACAAATATTCTTGTGAGACGGCCTGGATCGAAGGCAGTCGACGTAAGGACTCAGGACCGTACAGTACGGTGAAATGATAGCCTTCTAGATACGTTCGCTCCTTCTCAATAATAATAATAATAATAAGCCATTTATTTGTACATAAAAAAAAACAAAAATATTTTTCACTTTAAACTTAAAAATTATTATACTACAAATAAATGTATAAAATCTACGGAGTTTCATTCACACAAACATGGGTACATTGGACATTAAAAAGAAAAGAGAAAAAAAAATATATCAACACTGAATTTATACCTGCAGCAGATATCTAAGTTTAAAAACTTGTTAATATCTTTTGTCAGGTGCAAGGTGAATAACTTGATAATAGAATTTAAAAAAAAAGAAAAATTAAAAAAAAAATAAGAAAGAAAATAAAAATAAGCTAAAAACAAAAATAAATAAGATAAAGGGAAAGATGATAAGTAATTCCCCAAACTATAGCTACACTGGCATAAGCGATCATTCGGCCTTCTCCATCAATTTGCTGTGTGAGTGCTGCCTAGTCTTCTGAAGGCTTTGATATTATGCGGAGTCGGTAATTGTTCTATGGTGGCTACTTTATCTGGATCGTTTGGAGATCGCTCACAACGTGGCCCAAATATTTCAGAGACAGATGGTAAAATAGACATTTTTCGGGATTATTTTGAGACTGGCTCAACGGAGGCGGGGGAAAACTTCCCTGAAATTTTCCACGTGCTCGTGCGCATTGCTAAGTTTCTTATTTATAAGAATATTAATTATGCTATAACTTATTTTCCTTTGTAAACATAAATAGTCCGTTCCACTATCTTTCGAGAAGCACTGATCAATTCATGGAAAATGCGTTGAAGTGCTTCAATAGGACAATAGTATATTAAAAGACACGTGGTATCATGCGACCTATTATAACATGAGTGTTTACGAATATTACAATAAGCATGGTAACACGTGTGTCTCATACCATTTTTTTTTATACTTATGTTGTATAAAATGATTCTTTTTTAAGCATTACAAAGATCAAACGCCAATTTCTCTTCAGATTTCACGTAATTACACCAATAATGCAAAGGACTTTTCCGCTTTATTCGTTATTTATCTTAAAAACGTTCTTTAATCTTTATACATTAAGAAAGACATCAGATGCATAAACGAAAAATATAATTGCCTTCCATCTGCTTTCCCCTAAATATTTAATATGCTTTATTTATGCTTCCATTTACGTTTAACTTTATTAAAAATTGGAAAAAAAATATTCTCTCACAAAAGCTTTTTCAAAATACATTCGGAATGATATCAATATACGTTTAACGAAAGCTGTATAAAACTAGGTACGGCGGAATTGCCTGAAACTTTTTGTTTTTCCAAACAACGGAAATTTACGCGGCATTTGGAAAAGTGCAGGTAAATTAATATTTTATAGGCAGACACAAGTCGCGTAGTTTTATGAGAGAACAATACGGAAACACATAGGATGATATAACAAATTTATGCAATGGCGATAAAGGGCGATGTTATTGCATAACTGGTGTGAAATTAACACTTACTCGATACTCGCATTGATTTTTGTGTATCTAACGTAACCTGATCCGAAAAATTGAGACTCTGGCTATATAGGTACTTACGCCATTTAATTAATTGTTTGGATCGTTTGCAATAGCTCATTGTCTTGTTCTTCCGAGATTACTAAAAACTTATTTCGTGGATTAACCTCTTGTTCTTCGTATACGTCACGAAAGCTTCTTATTAACGATCCTCGAAATCGTTTATTAACTACAAACATTGAATAATAATGCTATAATATACCATAAATTCTTGATATTTTCAATTACGAAAACTTTAATTAAACAACGAAAATATCGAATCCATGAAACAACTCAACTTCTGGTCCTGGAAGGGAAGAGAAAATTCGATTTTCACAAACGAAACAAAGCTCCTAAGATGAGATGTCTATTTTTAGAAGTCCTCAATTTCTAGTTGCGTTAAGTGTAACTGCAAATTTCATTAGATTTCTTTTCTCGCCTGTATGAGGACGGGACAATTGCAGGATAAAGCGAGAAAATTTATTTTCCAGGCTAGGCGAGAAAATAAATCCGCCTTAAATACCCTAGATGGCGTGGTTGTAATAAAATTTGAAGGAAGCTAATAGCACCATGGCACTAAAGTCGTTTTCTCAGGAATATCTTCCTTTGTATCGGAAACCATCCACTTTCTCGCCTTGGTACACAAAGTGCTATTATATAAATAAATCAGACAATTAAATATACGTTACAATATGAATAATAATAATAATGAAAGAATAATGAATGATTTATTTACAAAAAAACATACAATTTGTGGCCCAGCTAAGTCTAAAAGACTCATCAGCCGGTTCCAAAATTTACATTACATTATTTAAAAAATATTATTCTTTCTTGACTTTGTTTCTTGTGACTCTTGAGATGAACATGTAAAAGTAACAAATCAAAACAAACTTAAATAAATGTTGAAATATATGATTATGATGTTTCAGAAAAAAACACAAACCTATATGCCGAAATTGTAATAATAATTACATCATAAGTTTGCATAAAATAATTAAATTGCCATGTAGCCCTTTTTAATGGATATAAATATACAAATAAATATTTACAAACGTTGAGAACTGGCACAATTAAATTTTTATTGATTTGATATAATAAAATATAATTAATATGCAATTTGAAAAGGTATTGATTGGACGATATTATAGTGTATAATAGTAATATATATTTATGCCTGCAGGAAAATTTGCTTGCATTCGTCACAATTTACAATGGAAACATTACAAAAAAATCCTCAGGTAGGTAAGTGCAACAGAAAAAGGAGAATGCGAAGATTAGATCCTTGTGGTACCTACAAAAAGACATGGAACGTTAAGATATGCCGGAATTAAATGTAACAAATTGTGTACGTTTAGTAACGTGTGTGCTGTATTTTTATGAAACCTGGACTAGAAGCTGTATCTAAATCTGACAAGTGATTACTGATTACTGATAAAATAAACCTACTACTCCACTGGAACTGTTTTACCGCGAATTTTAACAATTCAAATTGAACAAGAACGAAGGTTCGCGAGCGGGTGCGCATCATGCTGTCTTACTCGATTTAAAAGGAGAGAATTGCATGTTTTTTGTTGTTAAAGCAGAACTTAGATAGGTTTTGGTGGTGTGTTTGATTCGCAAGCATAGGTAAATGTATCCTTTATTTTACTTTGGGGTTGGGTAAATGTTTTGTATTACTAGCTTGTCGATTTAATAGAGCGGTGCAGTGCCTTTGTTTTAAAATTGCGTTTATAGCCATGTATTCGGAATTACTTTGCGTTACAGGCAAACTAACGTTCGTTGGCTCGTTTCTTCCTCATTTTGCACACAATCACTAAGGGGTAGTGTTTTCCGATCGTAAATATGACTGCCAAATCCAGTATTTAGTGCGGTTCGCTTAAACAAGCAATTTCAATTTGTGAAAGATTTACGTAGCTCCGTTCGGTAGAGATTACTCAGGTGGTTTGGGGTCACAAAAGTAGCTTATCGTTCGGGAAGGTTGTTCGACAGGGAAACGTACACTCCTCGTCGGGATACCAAGCCGTTTTTCAGCAAATGGTTATATGAAGTTTGTCCATTTAGGCATGAACACTGTGAAGCTTGCGCTGTCAATTATATTTTAAAACATGCAGCAGAGAAAAGTAAAATTTAAATATGGTCGTCTTGTGGCTTATGATAATCCTGTCCTATTCGAGGTGTATCAGCCAGAGGCACTTGTGAAAAGAACGCCTATTGATTTTATGAACTCGATTGATATAAAGCGATCCAAAACCAGATTATAACAGCAAACTTCTCAATTGGCAGTTACTTAAGGGATTATTCACTTAACCGAAACACTGATGGAGTTGTTAAAACATTAAAGGCGGCTTAGAAACTAAAATTCGACAGTGCTTTCCCGGCGATAACGTATAAACAATACGAAACTAACTTTGTCGTTTAGAGTTAATAGTGGACTTATCCGATAAAAGGGTACTTTTATTCAACCCGCAATTTAAAACTTTTTAAAGTCGCCAGGCATCTATTCATTTGCCAATATACCCTCGGAACAATAATTTATTCGAAAAGTTTTTAACTCGGTGACTGGGGACTGAAGTTGGCCATTTTTCTCCGCTATTCGATTTGAATCCAAAGAAAACAATTAGAGGAATTATATTTTTCAATAATTCTCCAGTTCGCAACGACATTATCAAATTATATTTTAAAGATTTCTTTCTTAGAACAGGGATTTCGTTTTAGGAGATTTACGTCGAAGTTTTAAAAGCGTTCAAAATACATATTCATAAAAATAAACTTCTCCCAGATAAATTTTATTTAACTCGGTAAGTGAGAATAAATCTTTTGTTAGTTACGATATGAAGAAGTTTAAAATTTAGATTGTAAAGTTGGTAGGTTTTAAGTTAAAAGTTTTCTGCGGGTTCATAGGTTACTTACAAGATGGTATATATAAAGCACATATCTTTTGTAACTCAAGAAAGTTCTTTTGAGGATAATTTTTGTAATAGGTAGGGCTTTACTTAAAGATTTGCTTACAACCTCCAAGAATCCGTCATTTATGATGTAAACAAAGGATTTTAACTTACCCTACGCCTCAATCTCCCACACGAAGACTGTCACCAAAACCAACAAACAAATTGTTTTCACCCTCTCTTAGAATGTGCAGCAAAAACGACAGCAAGACGCTTCTGTAACGAGTTTTTCAATTTTTGTTGTTATCCAATATACATGTTTGGAATTACATCTACTTTTTTTTTAAAGGCTCAACTGCTGTACTGGTCATTTGCCTTTATTTCTTAACTAATCACTGTAACTATTTGCCTTTAGATTCTTTTTATTAGCCCCGTTATTTTTAGGTATTTCATTAATGTTTCTATTGCACGCTTCTGATCAAGAAAAATTTCATATTCATATTCTTGAAGTGCACACCTTTTTGGATATAGAAACGTTAAAAATTTATTAAATTACACGCCGCTGTTTATTTCATAGTTTTCTAAGTTTGCAGATTTATTGTAAATTTTTAATAATTATTCACACAATAAATTGCTTTGACAAAACTAAAAATGATTTTTCTTGATTTGAGATTTTCTCTTAAATTAACATAATAAGTTCTTAATGCTGCTATATCCAAAAAAGTGTACTTTTCAATAATATATAATAAAACTAGTACTTGCCATTAAAAAAATTTGCTTCTCTTGACCATGCATAGTACGCCACTGGCCACAAATTTAAAGTAGATTGGCAGCAAACTTTTTATAATTGTGGATACCATAAAAATACAATAGTTTCGAACATATATTCAGTGTTCCCCCGTATAGGTCAATGTCACGTGGTATTCAAGATGTCGCTTGGTTTATAATAGCGTTTTCTAGCGCCTTTACAAAAGTGTTCTTCAGGATATTTTCATCATTTTCGAGACACGTTCAACCTCAGCTGTAACGGGAGCCCGTGTATGCAGTTTAATTTTTTCCAAATTCTACATGAGCAAAACTGTATGTAAACCGTTTCGTAGTAGGCGCGGGTTAAGCTATTAACATGCTCATATAGAACAAGTGGATTGTTACCATGGCAGCAGTGAACCTCCGTTGTAACCGAGACAAAATTGAAGTGTGAACAAAAGATGCTGGTCTAGTCTTGGTATGAAAGGAACGCCGATCGGGGCAATGCGTTGGCTCCGTTTTTGATTAATATAAATAGCGAAGCGTACAGCGCACTAAAGGAAGGACCGCTCGTCTATGAAAGTGTACAGCTCGTCCGCGTGTTTTTAATAATTGCAAAAGCAGAAGTAGTTTAAACAGCGAATAATTAGTGGTAGAGTCAAGGTGTAAAAGGTCAGACCAACGATTTAATTGTGAAACATGCAGTTTTTTTCGATGTTCAAGTTTTTAGTTTGTGATCAGAAAAGAATCATTTAACCGCGGATCTGTTTTTGAGGTGATACGAAAGAAGTCTAGTAGTCGCAAATCACATTTTTTAAAGTATATGGCAAACACTTCGGAGTGCGTCTATTGTGAACTTAAAATTATTTATGCAGAGTTCCGACGAAAAAACAACTCAATCATGTGGTTACACCATACCAACGATATAAAAAAAACAAATGTGAAGCGTGCTCTGCACCTCAATATTCGTAAGTAAAGTATAAAAATGATCGTGTAAATAATATTGCAGTACGTTTGCTAAAACATGGCGTGTCTATTTATAAGCTCTTATTAACATTGCGTGTACGAACATATCAAGATAGATATTGAACCCGGGAAGGATGGTGATATATGTCTATGTCTCAAGGAGCTACAATTACCAAGAACGCTGTCCTTGCCCTAGGGTAATATATATTTATTCGGCAGAACCAGCTATTGTAAATTTATTTTTTATATTTCTTACCGGTTAAAAAAGAAGTAAATAATTACGGTTATGTATATGTAAAGTATGGTTTTAGGTATGCACTTTCAGAGTTTTTTGTACCTACTGCATCCAATGTAAATTTCCATAAGAGCGCCCGCCATAAAAACTTAAGTTGTTTTTCAAAAAAAATTTTTTTAAAGAAATATTTTCTAAATTTAGACCTTTATCTACAAAATAAGGTCTGTATCTTGGCGGGCGGTAAATCAACAATTTGAGTGTAGCAAGTGGCGCCGCTGCACAGTATCGGTGGGAACTAACTAAGGACCAAGACCGGAGTTGACAAAGCAAGAATATCATCTTGTTTCTTGCAACTATAATCATCTATACACCATAATGTAAAAAAGTTACGCTTAGGTAAAGGCTATTGTCATATTAAGAAAGTGTTGTACCTTGTCAAGGTGCTCATTAATGCAAATGTGACAGTTTCGCTGTGATTGATTAAGTTTTCCGTTTAATTAATTGTTTGGAATAACGTGGCTATTTTATTCTTGAAGAAAAATGGTACTATTAGACAGAAATTGTGGAATTAGATAAGAATTAGTGCGGACGTGTCGTTTTGAGTTTCATAGAATTGGTTATCGTTGTTTCTATAGTGCAGGGGTTAAGAGCCAAAATAGGTTTCAACCTTGCATTTTGTGATAACTTTATGAAACTTTCAGAGGATGTTTTAGACACCCTAAGGTTCCATTTCAGCTATGCCGCCACCCCCGCAACCCCGGACGGCACTTGCTATAGCGGGTTTCTTAAGCGTAGGGTAGCATTTCAATACCCGCCCATAAAATGGGCCAAAAATGTATGTCCAGGATTTGTTTTGTATTTTCTTACATCTAGGAAGGTTGAAGGGAATTTTCTATTTGAACAGGACAGTGATGGTTGTTTTTCGTTTTATTATCTTGTGTGTGTAAAACGCTAGTTGTGTGTTAATTCGGAACCTTTATTAACGACGAACAGAGAAGTTTCATGTTCAAATTACGATTAATTTTATTAGATTCCCGTCCAAAGTTCATTTTTAGTATTAGTCAAAATTTAGTGACAGTCCGTTTGGAATGGAAGGATTTTCACCTTGCTCACCGTCTGCCGGAAAATAAAAATATAAATGGACGTCAGGACCAAATCATTTTTCTGTATCGGGATGAGGATCTGTACCGGGAAAAGTTAGAACTGAAAAGCTAGTTAGGTTTAAAGTGTGTTTTGTGTTTGCTTCCTTTTCGCCTGGGATGAATGTACACAGCGATACATTCAAGCATTCAACCATTTGGTACAATCAGGTACCGCGCGCTTGTTAAAAGAATGTACAATAACGTAAAGGGATATGCGATAAACGATGTGGCGATGATTACCCTTTTGC
Source organism: Photinus pyralis (assembly GCF_008802855.1). NCBI lineage: Eukaryota > Metazoa > Arthropoda > Insecta > Coleoptera > Lampyridae > Photinus > Photinus pyralis. The sequence goes on along the minus strand of NW_022170596.1, from coordinate 40,709,669 downwards.
GGCAGCGAAAGCGTAGGTTGTTTGTTGATTAAGCAACAAAGGCGATGATTCAGTTTTATTCAGCTTTGGTGGAAGTATAGAACGACGAATGCTTTCACGGCGACGCACGTTTAAATTAAATTTGATGAAATCGCACGCTGCTTTTTAACAGTCATGCTCATTGGGGGAGGTTGTACGACGCCATCTTGTATTCTATTCGATTTTTGTTCGACGAGTGCGCATATGCATGTCTTCGCTTTATATTTGGATTACGAAAGTATGATCATGTATGGCATAAAGGAAAAACAATTAAGTGGCTAAACATGACAAAGCGCAGATCTCTTCACTGTGCGTGTTTTTATTTTAAATTGCTCCGTACTCAGCATCCGCAGTACCTTTACAGTAAAATTAGCTTTAGAACAGACGTACACCACTTGAATTTAAGACACAGAGGTCTACTCACAGTTCCGAAATTCAGTACCAGTTTTTTCAAAAAATCATTTAAATATTCTGTATGCAAGTGGCTCAATTCGTGCAAGCTTAATATCACCTCGATAAAATTTCAAAATTTTAAGTTCAATTATAAAAAAGCACTGTTGGATGAGCAGGACGGTTGAATTTATGAGGTTTGCGGTAGAGGGTTTCCATTACATGCACTATGCGCAATTGTGTCTGTGAGAGTTAGGGTGTTTGTGTGTGTGAGGTAAATTTAAAGCTTCTTAAAAAGACTGGTAGGGGAAAAGCTAAAGTGCTCTACTACTGTGTATTCTGTTGTATTGTATTATGTGATGTATTGTTGGGTACATGTGGAAGATCAGCTGTGGCTGAACATGTTACCCTTTGGGCTTGTACCAATAAACATATTATTATTATATGCAGGCTATAATTCTAACTTCGACGGCCCATGCGCCGCACATAACAAGTGGAAATAAGTATATACAGGGACAGGCGAAAGAGTCTATATACGAGGAGTGTCAAGGATACTTTCTTTCAATCCCTAAAGAAAATTTTAGGGATAGGATCAGGCATAGGCTAATTTTGCTAAATGAAACAAATATAGGTAGTATTTAGGTGAGCAAATTTGTTCATAGTTCTCGCGGGTGTTCGGAAAATGTTCTCTATTCAATGGTTATAATATAACAAATGTGATGTGGATTTATTAAAAAGAATAGAGATCGTCAATGGTCATTAGATTAATTTTGATAAATTCCACTAAATAAAGAGACGATAAGGATAAGAGTCGAATGCGACAAATTCCCTCTTTTTTCCTTCAACCTGCTTTATCCCGCAATCTAAATTGGGAAACTTTACATACTATGTTACAGTATTTTATTTCAGTTTTCAGTGAATAGGGTCTTATACGCAAAGGTGCAAAATAAAACAGAAAATGATATTGGACATTTTTCTGCTGCACTCGGTACAAGAGCTTCTGTATTTTAGGTTGCCTCATAGGGCATTTGATTCATTTAAATTTAAATCGTTTCCTGTAAATCCTCAGGGCGACGGCTACTGACGCGAGCGGAAACCCAGCATCTTACAATCTTCCTTAATGCACTGTATTGTACATTTGCATTAGTTGAATCACCAAAGGACATTTCAAATCGACAATAATTGACAAGAACGTATACTTCTGCTCATAATAATCAATCTAATTCCATTTTGGTGCAGGTAATCCGACTTTATTATGTAAAGTAACTACCGTTGTGTCTCCTCTTTTACTGCTTGATTCAGAGATCGTACTTTTTAGATTATAGCTTCTTCGTAGACGCTCGCGTTACCTTGCACTATACATTATCGGCATCGAGAAACGATGGAGATCTGCGAGTTACAATTATCAATAATGCATAAAGCTCACTTTGAACTGTTCCAATTTAACACGATACGAAGGCATAAAGGAACATATTCAGGCATTACTTATGCAACTCCTCATGAACGTTAACATATTTCCTGCAAGTAAAGGTATCGTTGTTGCAACAAGTAGAGTGAAAAACCAACTGCGGCGGAAACGAATGAGACAAACAAAAGGAGAAACACCAAAACATAGAAATTTATGAACACTCTACCGTGTACTCACTTTCACTGCCGTAATTACATCACTTCTAGGCGGCACGTAGCGGTTACAAGAATTGCTACTTTTGACACCCCAAGATTCCCTCTCCACAGAGTTATATTTTGAGCTTTATACCACGCTGATCAATTATTTTTGTGAACACAAACTTTTCATTTACGCTGTAACTTGTAGCTTATTACATAGTCTCAATTGTGGAACTACCCCGCGGTGATGAGTTGTGTTTAAAAAGCGTTTACCGAAGAATTTTTACTGACATCATTAACTGTGTACCTATAAGGGAAAAGAGTTAAGATAATAATTGCCTTAGCAGAAAAAAGGCCATTTCGGTTACGGGTACGTTCACTTAAAAACCAGCGCACTAAATTATAGAGGTTTTGTGAACCAAACCACTTTCCACTGTTTATTCAGAATAAATTGTTAGGTAGCTTTTTGTAGCTATCTATACGAAAGAGTGGGAATTGAAACAAGTTAAAAAGTAATCGTAAACGATTTACATAAAGCGCATTTCCACTTGCATTCATTTCCCATTTGTAAGATGCAACTTCTGTTAAAATCGTAAAAATCTGGCCACAAATATGAAAGATAGCGTTGCACATGGGCAATCCATTGTTGACGTGCTACTTCAATTTCAGTTTATGAGAAGAATTTCATTTCAATGCTTTTCTAAATAAGAAAGTTGGAACTGCGCATGCGCAAACCTAAATTTTAAAACTAATGTTAGATTTTCCTTTGTTCCAAGCGCCTAAGTATCAAATTTCACTTAAATAGTTCCATAGATAAACAAGTTAAAAAGTAATCGTAAACGATTTACATAAAGCGCATTTCCACTTGCATTCATTTCCCATTTGTAAGATGCAACTTCTGTTAAAATCGTAAAAATCCGGCAACAAATATGAAAGATAGCGTTGCACATGGGCAATCCATTGTTGACGTGCTACTTCAATTTCAGTTTATGAGAAGAATTTCATATCAATGCTTTTCTAAATAAGAAAGTTGGAACTGCGCATGCGCAAACCTAA
>NW_022170596.1:40668171-40706500 GCF_008802855.1 Photinus pyralis | reverse complement strand
TGCACGAGGTCACTACTAAGAAGCTGTATCAATCTTATAGTTGGTAATAATCGATGTTAATTTCTCAACTACTGTCGCTTACTAAGCGAAATAAGAAAGGAATTGAAAAAATGCAATTAAGAAGGTGTAGTTGGAAAAACAAATTAAGCTGTGCTAGTGAAAGTATTTGTGTAATGACATACGGTGGAACTCAACGACAAATTATTCAAAACGCTGCTAATTGTAAACGATCAGAAGGCCAAAATAAATTCTCATTGCCCACAATGTGTATTTGAAATATTTTTGCACGTTCACTATTGAAACTAGGAAAATTACTAGATTTTAGTTAACAGGCCGAAATTCGTTTTATTTTTTCACGTAAATAGTCTATTGAGTTACAGAACTTTTAACGAAAAACTACACTTTTGTACTCGGACTCTTACTAACCGTACCTACTGGTTGCCTTTAAATACATAAACAATGATTGTTTACGAATAGAAATAAAAGTCAAAATTGCTCATAACCGAAAACTCTTGCTAACGGACTTCAACTAAATTACACATACAAAATTTAAAAGCTTTCAAACTCAAAGGAAATTTAGTTTTTAAAACGTGTTCCTACTGTCTTTATTGTGCATTTATATGTTTTCAGTTCATTTGATAGCATATACAATCACAAACATTTTAAAGACAAAATACGAAAGCAAAACAAAATGATTCAGGGTTTGCTCTGTCTTTAATAAAAATCTTCGAGTTTAATTTTATAGATTCATAAAAAAAGATTAGGAAGATATTCGAAATAATACGTTTCAGAACTTGTAACGTATAAGTGCCATCGAAATCATTGCGTATGTTGAGAGTTTATTAACTCATAAAGATCATCATCATCATGTAAGTGATGTCCAAGCTCATATAGATTCCAATTTAAAAAATTACATTATCAACAATTTTATTTAGAGGAAATAACATTAAGATAATACATATACCTCTTTTTTTGCGATATTGTACTTTCAATAACATAATTAATAAAAAACAATTACAAAGGAATAGTCAATATTTAACATTCTGCTTACAAGTTGAAAGTAAAAAAAAAGTGATTGTTGTGATTCAAGTTTGTTACGGTAATTATACACCTAATTGCTTACTGTTATTTAATTTGTAGGTAGTAGGGTAGTGTCAATATAAAGAAAAGAGCATACTTGTCTGTTTATGTAATTTGGTTTTTATCATTATATACGGTTATAATGGAAGACCTAGTACGCCTATTGAATTTATCTGTAAGTGTAAAAAATTTGGAAAAATTAAACGAAAAATACAATTTAAATATTGAAGAGTTGTCAATCTGTTATAGTGCCATAAATCAATTGAGTGCGTCCTTTTTTGACCGAAATTCGTTTTGTAGTTGAAATTTTTTCAACTTTTTCGAATATTCAAAGAAATTGTTGATGGAATAAAATTAAAACACAAAAATTTTGATTAGAAGTTATGTGATGGTCTGTTTTCATAAAAGTCAAGTAGTTTGAATTATATAAAAATGAGGAGATGAGGAACAAAATGTTAATTTTCGCTAAGTTCAAATTTTTATTAAATTTTAAAAGCGATTGCTGTTTTCTGATATGAAACTTTTATATGTATTTATGGAAGATAGCACGTGCGTGGTATATGTTTCAAGATAGAACTTGCAAAAAAAAATCCAGTTTAATTTTATTTAATTAATTTGTTCAATCTTCTTAGTTTTTTCTTGTAGCCAAGTAGTGGGTAATGATCCTGTACCATTTCCACAGAACTTGCAAATTATTGTTACGAGTTTTGTAAATCGAGACAATCACAAAAATTCACGGTATTGCGAACGAGTATTGTAATAAAACGAGTACGTAATAGGCTTCTCTTCAAGATGCACTTCAGCCACGTCCTACAAGCATATTAATCGGATATTTTGCTCGGGGCTATATGCCCGGAGCGATATTCTGATTGTAAACCGAAACGTAGTAGTCTTGAATGTTTGTGAAAAACTGGGTATCAAGTTTATCTACTTACCAAAGTTTTGTACGATACGCGCGAAAATCGTTGTGTAGTTGTAATTTTTTCAACTTTTTCGAATATTCAAAATTGTTGATGAAATAAAATTAAAACACAAAAGTTTTGATTTGAAGTTATGTGATGGTCTTTTTTCAGAAAAGTAGAGTAGTTTGAATTATATAAAAATGAGGAGATGAGGTACAAAATGTTAATTTTCGCTAAGTTCAAATTATTATTCAATTTTAAAAGCGATTGCTGTTTTCTGATATGAAACTTTTATATGTATTTATGGAAGATAGCACGTGTGTGGTATATGTTTCAAGATAGAGATTGTAAAAAAAAAATCGAATTTAATTTTATTTAATTAACTTGTTCAATTTTCTTAGTTTTTTCTTATAGCCAAGTAGTGGGTAATGATCCTGTACCATTTCCTCAGAACTTGCAAATTTTTGTTACGAGTTTTTGGATGTTTTGTAAATCGAGACAATCAGAAAATTCAAAGTAAAGACAGAGATTTTAATTAACCTTTTTTTATCGACATAAAATTAAACTTGAACAATAAAAGATTGTTTATACCCCTCGTTAAATCTGTTTATTATATATACATGACCAATTGTAAATTAAGTCCCTATATCTACTATAATACTGTCTATAACAATCAGACATACTAACAATATTTATACAAATCCTTTCGTATAAGTAATTAAGTAATTAAAACTAACATCTACAAAATAACTATTATTAAACAACTCAATATCTATATCATCCTTAATTTTATTTAAACTATACCTATTAGAGTATCTACAAGTTCTTGACTGGAAATTAAATAACTATTTATGTCTCTCACTCGTTTAACTAACTCTGCGTCCGTTTCTTTTTCAAGATGTAGTAGGTCTCTACCGAGATCATCTAGCTTCTTCTTTTTCCACGACAATTCCGTTTGGATATCGATTGGTAAATTAATCCATTCAGAAGGTCTCCGCAGCATTTTTTTAGCACACAAATTGTACAACGTGTCATTTGGTACGGGGACGACGGCACGTTCTAGCATTGTATCTATGCTACACCAAAAAGATTGACATTTGAAGACAAAGTTTTCAAAAAAGGACGCACTCAATTGATTTATGGCACTATAACAGATTGACAACTCTTCAATATTTAAATTGTATTTTTCGTTTAATTTTTCCAAATTTTTTACACTTACAGATAAATTCAATAGGCGTACTAGGTCTTCCATTATAACCGTATATAATGATAAAAACCAAATTACATAAACAGACAAGTATGCTCTTTTCTTTATATTGACACTACCCTACTACCTACAAATTAAATAACAGTAAGCAATTAGGTGTATAATTACCGTAACAAACTTGAATCACAACAATCACTTTTTTTTACTTTCAACTTGTAAGCAGAATGTTAAATATTGACTATTCCTTTGTAATTGTTTTTTATTAATTATGTTATTGAAAGTACAATATCGCAAAAAAGAGGTATATGTATTATCTTAATGTTATTTCCTCTAAATAAAATTGTTGATAATGTAATTTTTTTAATTGGAATCTATATGAGCTTGGACATCACTTACATGATGATGATGATCTTTATGAGTTAATAAACTCTCAACATACGCAATGATTTCGATGGCACTTATACGTTACAAGTTCTGAAACGTATTATTTCGAGTATCTTCCTAATCTTTTTTTATGAATCTATAAAATTAAACTCGAAGATTTTTATTAAAGGCAGAGCAAACCCTGAATCATTTTGTTTTGCTTTCGTATTTTGTCTTTAAAATGTTTGTGATTGTATATGCTATGCTATCAAATGAACTGAAAACATATAAATGCACAATAAAGACAGTAGGTACACGTTTTAAAAACTAAATTTCCTTTGAGCTTGAAAGCTTTTAAATTTTGTATGTGTAATTTAGTTGAAGTCCGTTAGCAAGAGTTTTCGGTTATGAGCAATTTTGACTTTTATTTCTATTCGTAAAAAATCATTGTTTATGTATTTAAAGGCAACCAGTAGGTACGGTTAATAAGAGTCCGAGTACAAAAGTGTAGTTTTTCGTTAATAGTTCTGTAACTCAATAGACTATTTACGTGAAAAAATAAAACGAATTTCGGCCTGTTAACTAAAATCTAGTAATTTTCCTAGTTTCAATAGTGAACGTGCAAAAATATTTGAAATACACATTGTGGGTAATGAGAATTTATTTTGGCCTTCTGATCGTTTACAATTAGCAGCGTTTTGAATAATTTGTCGTTGAGTTCCACCGTATGTCATTACACAAATACTTTCACTAGCACAGCTTAATTTGTTTTTCCAACTACACCTTCTTAATTGCATTTTTTCAATTCCTTTCTTATTTCGCTTAGTAAGCGACAGTAGTTGAGAAATTAACATCGATTATTACCAACTAGATTGATACAGCTTCTTAGTAGTGACCTCGTGCAGCCCCCGTTGAGTGTGGATATCTTAAATGCATTTGATAAGTAAGTTGGTTTAAAGCATAGCGGTCGACTACGTGACCACGATCCTGGAAAAACTCGAGGTCAAAGTCCAAGACCACGACCTTGGAAAAACTCGAGGTCAAAGTCCAAGACCATGACCTTGGGGAGGTCAAAGTCCAAGACCATGACCTTGGGGAAAACCCAATGCTACGACAAGTTCATAGTCCAAGGCCATGACTTGAGGAAACCCATTGCAATGGCCTCGGGAAATACCCAAATAAGAAATGTACGCTCTAATTTCAGTTAGTATTTGACTACCGACTCATTAATATCACCTAACGTATTGTTACAAGTTTTATTAGCCTCGCATAATCTACTGCAGTTTACGTAATTATACAGTGCTAATCTGTGCATCTCTCTTTCTTATGTGTTAGGGTGTGTGTGAGGGTGTGTGTGTGTGTGTGTGGATAAACTTGGAAAAAACAAGGATTTTCAAACAAAAACTAAGAAAAAGTAAGTACACAAATATTTTCTTGTTTTGCTTGCTTCTCGCTTTGCTTTTTCCTCTTCTTCTTCGTTGTAAAATTTGAAATGTATGGATTACCATTTTCTAAGAGTATGTACTTAGATTAGGTTTGTAATACAACATCTCTTATTTTTCTCTACACCTCTCTCTTTTAAATTCGCTAGGAAAATCCCAGAGCACAATTTTAGTCCAACTCAAATCCCAGAATCCAAATCACACAATCTCAACTCAGCATCCAAAACCACGACCTTGATCCAGAATCCATAATCACAACCCTGCCCCAGGATCCAAGACCATGATCCTGTACCAAAGTCACGATCTTGGAAAAACCTCAAAACCATGATCTTGGGAAAAACCCCAAGACTACGACCTTGGGAAAACCCAAAGCCACGACATTGGGAAAAACCCAAAACCACGACCTTGGGAAAACCCAAGGTCACGACCTTGGGAAAACCCAAAGCCACGACCTTGGGAAAAACCCAAAGCCACGACCTTGGGAAAAACCCAAGGCCACGACCTTGGGAAAACCCAAGGTCAGGGAAAAACCCAAGGCCACGACCTTGGGAAAAACCCAAGGTCTCCGTGACGTCACAGAAAGTGGTGGGGGGGAGTGTCGGTCTTCTACTTAACGAAAATATCGAATCCATGAAACAACTCAACTTCTGGTCCTGGAAGGGAAGAGAAAATTCGATTTTCACAAACGAAACAAAGCTCCTAAGATGAGATGTCTATTTTTAGAAGTCCTCAATTTCTAGTTGCGTTAAGTGTAACTGCAAATTTCATTAGATTTCTTTTCTCGCCTGTATGAGGACGGGACAATTGCAGGATAAAGCGAGAAAATTTATTTTCCAGGCTAGGCGAGAAAATAAATCCGCCTTAAATACCCTAGATGGCGTGGTTGTAATAAAATTTGAAGGAAGCTAATAGCACCATGGCACTAAAGTCGTTTTCTCAGGAATATCTTCCTTTGTATCGGAAACCATCCACTTTCTCGCCTTGGTACACAAAGTGCTATTATATAAATAAATCAGACAATTAAATATACGTTACAATATGAATAATAATAATAATGAAAGAATAATGAATGATTTATTTACAAAAAAACATACAATTTGTGGCCCAGCTAAGTCTAAAAGACTCATCAGCCGGTTCCAAAATTTACATTACATTATTTAAAAAATATTATTCTTTCTTGACTTTGTTTCTTGTGACTCTTGAGATGAACATGTAAAAGTAACAAATCAAAACAAACTTAAATAAATGTTGAAATATATGATTATGATGTTTCAGAAAAAAACACAAACCTATATGCCGAAATTGTAATAATAATTACATCATAAGTTTGCATAAAATAATTAAATTGCCATGTAGCCCTTTTTAATGGATATAAATATACAAATAAATATTTACAAACGTTGAGAACTGGCACAATTAAATTTTTATTGATTTGATATAATAAAATATAATTAATATGCAATTTGAAAAGGTATTGATTGGACGATATTATAGTGTATAATAGTAATATATATTTATGCCTGCAGGAAAATTTGCTTGCATTCGTCACAATTTACAATGGAAACATTACAAAAAAATCCTCAGGTAGGTAAGTGCAACAGAAAAAGGAGAATGCGAAGATTAGATCCTTGTGGTACCTACAAAAAGACATGGAACGTTAAGATATGCCGGAATTAAATGTAACAAATTGTGTACGTTTAGTAACGTGTGTGCTGTATTTTTATGAAACCTGGACTAGAAGCTGTATCTAAATCTGACAAGTGATTACTGATTACTGATAAAATAAACCTACTACTCCACTGGAACTGTTTTACCGCGAATTTTAACAATTCAAATTGAACAAGAACGAAGGTTCGCGAGCGGGTGCGCATCATGCTGTCTTACTCGATTTAAAAGGAGAGAATTGCATGTTTTTTGTTGTTAAAGCAGAACTTAGATAGGTTTTGGTGGTGTGTTTGATTCGCAAGCATAGGTAAATGTATCCTTTATTTTACTTTGGGGTTGGGTAAATGTTTTGTATTACTAGCTTGTCGATTTAATAGAGCGGTGCAGTGCCTTTGTTTTAAAATTGCGTTTATAGCCATGTATTCGGAATTACTTTGCGTTACAGGCAAACTAACGTTCGTTGGCTCGTTTCTTCCTCATTTTGCACACAATCACTAAGGGGTAGTGTTTTCCGATCGTAAATATGACTGCCAAATCCAGTATTTAGTGCGGTTCGCTTAAACAAGCAATTTCAATTTGTGAAAGATTTACGTAGCTCCGTTCGGTAGAGATTACTCAGGTGGTTTGGGGTCACAAAAGTAGCTTATCGTTCGGGAAGGTTGTTCGACAGGGAAACGTACACTCCTCGTCGGGATACCAAGCCGTTTTTCAGCAAATGGTTATATGAAGTTTGTCCATTTAGGCATGAACACTGTGAAGCTTGCGCTGTCAATTATATTTTAAAACATGCAGCAGAGAAAAGTAAAATTTAAATATGGTCGTCTTGTGGCTTATGATAATCCTGTCCTATTCGAGGTGTATCAGCCAGAGGCACTTGTGAAAAGAACGCCTATTGATTTTATGAACTCGATTGATATAAAGCGATCCAAAACCAGATTATAACAGCAAACTTCTCAATTGGCAGTTACTTAAGGGATTATTCACTTAACCGAAACACTGATGGAGTTGTTAAAACATTAAAGGCGGCTTAGAAACTAAAATTCGACAGTGCTTTCCCGGCGATAACGTATAAACAATACGAAACTAACTTTGTCGTTTAGAGTTAATAGTGGACTTATCCGATAAAAGGGTACTTTTATTCAACCCGCAATTTAAAACTTTTTAAAGTCGCCAGGCATCTATTCATTTGCCAATATACCCTCGGAACAATAATTTATTCGAAAAGTTTTTAACTCGGTGACTGGGGACTGAAGTTGGCCATTTTTCTCCGCTATTCGATTTGAATCCAAAGAAAACAATTAGAGGAATTATATTTTTCAATAATTCTCCAGTTCGCAACGACATTATCAAATTATATTTTAAAGATTTCTTTCTTAGAACAGGGATTTCGTTTTAGGAGATTTACGTCGAAGTTTTAAAAGCGTTCAAAATACATATTCATAAAAATAAACTTCTCCCAGATAAATTTTATTTAACTCGGTAAGTGAGAATAAATCTTTTGTTAGTTACGATATGAAGAAGTTTAAAATTTAGATTGTAAAGTTGGTAGGTTTTAAGTTAAAAGTTTTCTGCGGGTTCATAGGTTACTTACAAGATGGTATATATAAAGCACATATCTTTTGTAACTCAAGAAAGTTCTTTTGAGGATAATTTTTGTAATAGGTAGGGCTTTACTTAAAGATTTGCTTACAACCTCCAAGAATCCGTCATTTATGATGTAAACAAAGGATTTTAACTTACCCTACGCCTCAATCTCCCACACGAAGACTGTCACCAAAACCAACAAACAAATTGTTTTCACCCTCTCTTAGAATGTGCAGCAAAAACGACAGCAAGACGCTTCTGTAACGAGTTTTTCAATTTTTGTTGTTATCCAATATACATGTTTGGAATTACATCTACTTTTTTTTTAAAGGCTCAACTGCTGTACTGGTCATTTGCCTTTATTTCTTAACTAATCACTGTAACTATTTGCCTTTAGATTCTTTTTATTAGCCCCGTTATTTTTAGGTATTTCATTAATGTTTCTATTGCACGCTTCTGATCAAGAAAAATTTCATATTCATATTCTTGAAGTGCACACCTTTTTGGATATAGAAACGTTAAAAATTTATTAAATTACACGCCGCTGTTTATTTCATAGTTTTCTAAGTTTGCAGATTTATTGTAAATTTTTAATAATTATTCACACAATAAATTGCTTTGACAAAACTAAAAATGATTTTTCTTGATTTGAGATTTTCTCTTAAATTAACATAATAAGTTCTTAATGCTGCTATATCCAAAAAAGTGTACTTTTCAATAATATATAATAAAACTAGTACTTGCCATTAAAAAAATTTGCTTCTCTTGACCATGCATAGTACGCCACTGGCCACAAATTTAAAGTAGATTGGCAGCAAACTTTTTATAATTGTGGATACCATAAAAATACAATAGTTTCGAACATATATTCAGTGTTCCCCCGTATAGGTCAATGTCACGTGGTATTCAAGATGTCGCTTGGTTTATAATAGCGTTTTCTAGCGCCTTTACAAAAGTGTTCTTCAGGATATTTTCATCATTTTCGAGACACGTTCAACCTCAGCTGTAACGGGAGCCCGTGTATGCAGTTTAATTTTTTCCAAATTCTACATGAGCAAAACTGTATGTAAACCGTTTCGTAGTAGGCGCGGGTTAAGCTATTAACATGCTCATATAGAACAAGTGGATTGTTACCATGGCAGCAGTGAACCTCCGTTGTAACCGAGACAAAATTGAAGTGTGAACAAAAGATGCTGGTCTAGTCTTGGTATGAAAGGAACGCCGATCGGGGCAATGCGTTGGCTCCGTTTTTGATTAATATAAATAGCGAAGCGTACAGCGCACTAAAGGAAGGACCGCTCGTCTATGAAAGTGTACAGCTCGTCCGCGTGTTTTTAATAATTGCAAAAGCAGAAGTAGTTTAAACAGCGAATAATTAGTGGTAGAGTCAAGGTGTAAAAGGTCAGACCAACGATTTAATTGTGAAACATGCAGTTTTTTTCGATGTTCAAGTTTTTAGTTTGTGATCAGAAAAGAATCATTTAACCGCGGATCTGTTTTTGAGGTGATACGAAAGAAGTCTAGTAGTCGCAAATCACATTTTTTAAAGTATATGGCAAACACTTCGGAGTGCGTCTATTGTGAACTTAAAATTATTTATGCAGAGTTCCGACGAAAAAACAACTCAATCATGTGGTTACACCATACCAACGATATAAAAAAAACAAATGTGAAGCGTGCTCTGCACCTCAATATTCGTAAGTAAAGTATAAAAATGATCGTGTAAATAATATTGCAGTACGTTTGCTAAAACATGGCGTGTCTATTTATAAGCTCTTATTAACATTGCGTGTACGAACATATCAAGATAGATATTGAACCCGGGAAGGATGGTGATATATGTCTATGTCTCAAGGAGCTACAATTACCAAGAACGCTGTCCTTGCCCTAGGGTAATATATATTTATTCGGCAGAACCAGCTATTGTAAATTTATTTTTTATATTTCTTACCGGTTAAAAAAGAAGTAAATAATTACGGTTATGTATATGTAAAGTATGGTTTTAGGTATGCACTTTCAGAGTTTTTTGTACCTACTGCATCCAATGTAAATTTCCATAAGAGCGCCCGCCATAAAAACTTAAGTTGTTTTTCAAAAAAAATTTTTTTAAAGAAATATTTTCTAAATTTAGACCTTTATCTACAAAATAAGGTCTGTATCTTGGCGGGCGGTAAATCAACAATTTGAGTGTAGCAAGTGGCGCCGCTGCACAGTATCGGTGGGAACTAACTAAGGACCAAGACCGGAGTTGACAAAGCAAGAATATCATCTTGTTTCTTGCAACTATAATCATCTATACACCATAATGTAAAAAAGTTACGCTTAGGTAAAGGCTATTGTCATATTAAGAAAGTGTTGTACCTTGTCAAGGTGCTCATTAATGCAAATGTGACAGTTTCGCTGTGATTGATTAAGTTTTCCGTTTAATTAATTGTTTGGAATAACGTGGCTATTTTATTCTTGAAGAAAAATGGTACTATTAGACAGAAATTGTGGAATTAGATAAGAATTAGTGCGGACGTGTCGTTTTGAGTTTCATAGAATTGGTTATCGTTGTTTCTATAGTGCAGGGGTTAAGAGCCAAAATAGGTTTCAACCTTGCATTTTGTGATAACTTTATGAAACTTTCAGAGGATGTTTTAGACACCCTAAGGTTCCATTTCAGCTATGCCGCCACCCCCGCAACCCCGGACGGCACTTGCTATAGCGGGTTTCTTAAGCGTAGGGTAGCATTTCAATACCCGCCCATAAAATGGGCCAAAAATGTATGTCCAGGATTTGTTTTGTATTTTCTTACATCTAGGAAGGTTGAAGGGAATTTTCTATTTGAACAGGACAGTGATGGTTGTTTTTCGTTTTATTATCTTGTGTGTGTAAAACGCTAGTTGTGTGTTAATTCGGAACCTTTATTAACGACGAACAGAGAAGTTTCATGTTCAAATTACGATTAATTTTATTAGATTCCCGTCCAAAGTTCATTTTTAGTATTAGTCAAAATTTAGTGACAGTCCGTTTGGAATGGAAGGATTTTCACCTTGCTCACCGTCTGCCGGAAAATAAAAATATAAATGGACGTCAGGACCAAATCATTTTTCTGTATCGGGATGAGGATCTGTACCGGGAAAAGTTAGAACTGAAAAGCTAGTTAGGTTTAAAGTGTGTTTTGTGTTTGCTTCCTTTTCGCCTGGGATGAATGTACACAGCGATACATTCAAGCATTCAACCATTTGGTACAATCAGGTACCGCGCGCTTGTTAAAAGAATGTACAATAACGTAAAGGGATATGCGATAAACGATGTGGCGATGATTACCCTTTTGCGGCAGCGAAAGCGTAGGTTGTTTGTTGATTAAGCAACAAAGGCGATGATTCAGTTTTATTCAGCTTTGGTGGAAGTATAGAACGACGAATGCTTTCACGGCGACGCACGTTTAAATTAAATTTGATGAAATCGCACGCTGCTTTTTAACAGTCATGCTCATTGGGGGAGGTTGTACGACGCCATCTTGTATTCTATTCGATTTTTGTTCGACGAGTGCGCATATGCATGTCTTCGCTTTATATTTGGATTACGAAAGTATGATCATGTATGGCATAAAGGAAAAACAATTAAGTGGCTAAACATGACAAAGCGCAGATCTCTTCACTGTGCGTGTTTTTATTTTAAATTGCTCCGTACTCAGCATCCGCAGTACCTTTACAGTAAAATTAGCTTTAGAACAGACGTACACCACTTGAATTTAAGACACAGAGGTCTACTCACAGTTCCGAAATTCAGTACCAGTTTTTTCAAAAAATCATTTAAATATTCTGTATGCAAGTGGCTCAATTCGTGCAAGCTTAATATCACCTCGATAAAATTTCAAAATTTTAAGTTCAATTATAAAAAAGCACTGTTGGATGAGCAGGACGGTTGAATTTATGAGGTTTGCGGTAGAGGGTTTCCATTACATGCACTATGCGCAATTGTGTCTGTGAGAGTTAGGGTGTTTGTGTGTGTGAGGTAAATTTAAAGCTTCTTAAAAAGACTGGTAGGGGAAAAGCTAAAGTGCTCTACTACTGTGTATTCTGTTGTATTGTATTATGTGATGTATTGTTGGGTACATGTGGAAGATCAGCTGTGGCTGAACATGTTACCCTTTGGGCTTGTACCAATAAACATATTATTATTATATGCAGGCTATAATTCTAACTTCGACGGCCCATGCGCCGCACATAACAA
This sequence comes from Photinus pyralis, assembly GCF_008802855.1. NCBI lineage: Eukaryota > Metazoa > Arthropoda > Insecta > Coleoptera > Lampyridae > Photinus > Photinus pyralis. The sequence continues at coordinate 40,694,036 of NW_022170596.1, read as the reverse complement.
GTGGAAATAAGTATATACAGGGACAGGCGAAAGAGTCTATATACGAGGAGTGTCAAGGATACTTTCTTTCAATCCCTAAAGAAAATTTTAGGGATAGGATCAGGCATAGGCTAATTTTGCTAAATGAAACAAATATAGGTAGTATTTAGGTGAGCAAATTTGTTCATAGTTCTCGCGGGTGTTCGGAAAATGTTCTCTATTCAATGGTTATAATATAACAAATGTGATGTGGATTTATTAAAAAGAATAGAGATCGTCAATGGTCATTAGATTAATTTTGATAAATTCCACTAAATAAAGAGACGATAAGGATAAGAGTCGAATGCGACAAATTCCCTCTTTTTTCCTTCAACCTGCTTTATCCCGCAATCTAAATTGGGAAACTTTACATACTATGTTACAGTATTTTATTTCAGTTTTCAGTGAATAGGGTCTTATACGCAAAGGTGCAAAATAAAACAGAAAATGATATTGGACATTTTTCTGCTGCACTCGGTACAAGAGCTTCTGTATTTTAGGTTGCCTCATAGGGCATTTGATTCATTTAAATTTAAATCGTTTCCTGTAAATCCTCAGGGCGACGGCTACTGACGCGAGCGGAAACCCAGCATCTTACAATCTTCCTTAATGCACTGTATTGTACATTTGCATTAGTTGAATCACCAAAGGACATTTCAAATCGACAATAATTGACAAGAACGTATACTTCTGCTCATAATAATCAATCTAATTCCATTTTGGTGCAGGTAATCCGACTTTATTATGTAAAGTAACTACCGTTGTGTCTCCTCTTTTACTGCTTGATTCAGAGATCGTACTTTTTAGATTATAGCTTCTTCGTAGACGCTCGCGTTACCTTGCACTATACATTATCGGCATCGAGAAACGATGGAGATCTGCGAGTTACAATTATCAATAATGCATAAAGCTCACTTTGAACTGTTCCAATTTAACACGATACGAAGGCATAAAGGAACATATTCAGGCATTACTTATGCAACTCCTCATGAACGTTAACATATTTCCTGCAAGTAAAGGTATCGTTGTTGCAACAAGTAGAGTGAAAAACCAACTGCGGCGGAAACGAATGAGACAAACAAAAGGAGAAACACCAAAACATAGAAATTTATGAACACTCTACCGTGTACTCACTTTCACTGCCGTAATTACATCACTTCTAGGCGGCACGTAGCGGTTACAAGAATTGCTACTTTTGACACCCCAAGATTCCCTCTCCACAGAGTTATATTTTGAGCTTTATACCACGCTGATCAATTATTTTTGTGAACACAAACTTTTCATTTACGCTGTAACTTGTAGCTTATTACATAGTCTCAATTGTGGAACTACCCCGCGGTGATGAGTTGTGTTTAAAAAGCGTTTACCGAAGAATTTTTACTGACATCATTAACTGTGTACCTATAAGGGAAAAGAGTTAAGATAATAATTGCCTTAGCAGAAAAAAGGCCATTTCGGTTACGGGTACGTTCACTTAAAAACCAGCGCACTAAATTATAGAGGTTTTGTGAACCAAACCACTTTCCACTGTTTATTCAGAATAAATTGTTAGGTAGCTTTTTGTAGCTATCTATACGAAAGAGTGGGAATTGAAACAAGTTAAAAAGTAATCGTAAACGATTTACATAAAGCGCATTTCCACTTGCATTCATTTCCCATTTGTAAGATGCAACTTTTGTTAAAATCGTAAAAATCCGGCCACAAATATGAAAGATAGCGTTGCACATGGGCAATCCATTGTTGACGTGCTACTTCAATTTCAGTTTATGAGAAGAATTTCATTTCAATGCTTTTCTAAATAAGAAAGTTGGAACTGCGCATGCGCAAACCTAAATTTTAAAACTAATTTACTATAACTAACTAATAAACTAAGATTTTCCTTTGTTCCAAGCGCCTAAGTATCAAATTTCACTTAAATAGTTCCATAGATAAAAAAGTTGGCACGGCGCATGCGCAAAATAAAATTTTGAAACTGGCGCTAGATTTTCCTTTATTCCAAGTGCCTATGTATCACATTTCATTTAAATTCTTCCATAAATAAAAAAGTTGGCACTGCGCATGCGCAAAACCAAATTTTGAAATTGGCGTTTGATTTTCCTTTATCCCAAGTGCCTATGTATCAAATTTCGTTTAAATTCTTCCATAAATAAAAAAGTTGGCACTGCGCATGCGCAAAACCAAATTTTGAAATTGGCGTTTGATTTTCCTTTATTCGAAGTGCCTATGTATCACATTTCGTTTAAATTCTTCCATAAATAAAAAAGTTGGCACTGCGCATGCGCAAAACCAAATTTTGAAATTGGCGTTTGATTTTCCTTTATCCCAAGTGCCTATGTATCAAATTTCGTTTAAATTCTTCCATAAATAAAAAAGTTGGCACTGCGCATGCGCAAAACCAAATTTTGAAATTGGCGTTTGATTTTCCTTTATTCCAAGTGCCTATGTATCAAATTTCATTCAAATACTTTTATAAGTAAAAAAGTTTGCAATTCGGTTTATAAATGGTCGAGATGCGAAAAGGGCACTGTGAATTTTGAATCGATTCGATTCAACTTTTGGCATTGCGTATTATATGGCTAAATCTATGCCCATATTGAATTTCATGCAATTCAGTTCATAACTAACGGAGATGTAAAAGCGATCGAACATTTCTAAACAAAGTTATCGTTCACACGGACAGATAGATGGACAGACAGACAAAGGAACAGACGGAGAGACCAACCGGCAGGCGACAGATAGCAATGCAAAATTATAAACGATCTCTAGGATCGTTAATAAACGGCAAAAGTGTAAAATTATGGAACATGTAAAAAACGGTTTTTTGTTTTTTTTACAATAACTTTTTTTGTAAGCGGTACAGAAAAAATTCCTTCCTTGGTACAAGACTCGACACCATAACGAACCAAATAGCGAAAAAAGTAGAACAATAGCTCTTAAGATAAAAAACTAGTAGCGTCGCAAAGTTAGCGGACGGACGGACGGACGGACGGACGGACAAAGTGGCCACAATAGCGCATTTTTTTTTATTTTTGTGGAAATGCGCTAAAAAGTGAACTTCTGAAAAGTGTACACCTACGTCGACGTGCTCTCATTTATTTCGCCTGGTTTCGATGTGGTAATCCTCAAGTAAATGTAGTTTAGGTAGCTTAAAGCACAGACAATGTTGTCTGTGCTTTTACCCAAGGTGGATTCATAACGGTGGCGGCACTCTGATCGTTTTATCTAGGAAGCGCGTTTACCAAATCTGACCTCGCATGCTTATTGCCTACCTTCCAGTCGTAGGCTGGTTTTACTATGGAGTCTTATGGGAGATACTACGTTTTTTGTGTATATAATCATTATTTAAAGATTTCTGATGTTGTACCTTATACAATGTGTTAGTGTACCCATGATTTTACCTTACGGCAGCAACTTCATTTTGTTTCTCCAGTATAGTTAACGTCCTTTTTTCGTATCGCAATTTTTTTGTTTGTTTCCTGAATGCTATCCTTTTTACTCTTCGCCTTCTTTCTAACCTAATATCTGATTGTCTCTTCGCAGCACAATATTTACATCTTTTTACATTTTTTGTCTGATCAAGATCTGGCTTAGCGTAGTATCCTTTGCACCTTTCGGAATGGACATCTTCCACTTCTTTCCCTGAACCAGGACATGCTTCATAACTATTCACGTCTTTCAAGAAAGTAGCCAATTCTTCAAAATTTTTGATATTTCCTGTTATGTCAGTTTTCTTACTATTTATTATCACTATCGGTTTCACTTCTTGGTGATATTTTATCGCCACTTGCTTTTCTATGACTAGTATGTCTTGTTTCAAAACAACTTCAAAATAGGTAAGAATTTCTTTTTTTTGTGGCAAAGTAGTCTGCTGGGGGTTTTCTTGCAAAGTAAAAGCAAATGAATCACACATGCTGCTACTACTTGCTTTAACTTCCTGGTGCAGAGTGATTGATGAATCTGGCGAAGCTACGTCTTGTATGTCTTCATCCTGACGGCTTGTAGGACCCGATGCGCAGCACAGCGCACTATCTTGAATTGTACCTTCAAGAACCGTTTTAATTGGAGGTGTGACCTTTCGTTGTACACTATTCCTTGGTTTTGGTACCTTAACATTAAGATACTTCGGTACATTTGAATCTGGACCTAAGTTGAATATTGTTGGCACAGCATTAGGTGTTAGTCTGGGAGGCTTGCACGTTTTAAGTATAGTTCCATCTGGTAAAGGGTTTTTACTAGTTTCTCTTACAACAAAATGTGGTTCGAAATGTTTCTCACAAACTCTGGTGTTTTCGTTAATTTTGTCTTTAGGAATTGGTATTACTAGTTTCCAACTTTCGATCATCCCCTGAAATGTAATGTTAAATACTCCTTCTAGTCTTTAATAATTAAATATTGAACTTACTCGAGGAGCTTTAAAGACGGATACACGTGTTGAAAAATCATCTTTTTTTCTAGTAGAATCATAATTGCTCTTACATCCAAACACAGCACACTTATACACCATTTTGGTATGAATACCCAAATTATATTTCGCCTAATCACAGGATTAATGAAGGAGTGCAATTAAAATAAGTTAGGTGTCTATTACCTAACCACTTAACGAATAGATAATAAAAACGTTAAAGCTTAGCGCCGTACTTAGCAGTTTGAAATAGGTAGTGTGCAAAAAATCGTGCGTTAGGATGCGGCGTCGGCAGAATTTGGAAACGCTGATTCATTCCATTTTATAACATTGGTTTTGCAAACTAATGTAAAACCTAATTTGCAATTTTTTTTAAATCAACGAATTTTATGTTAGAACTAAATAAGTTAAAAGAAAACTTGCAAGCTCTTAGTTAGCATTAAATTATGAAAATGCCTCTTCGTCTGGAACCGCAAGACTATGGTCTACTGTGAAACAGCTCATAACCAAATATTCTTTTATTTAATATTAGAATGATTGCCATAAGAATAGAAGATATACCGCAGATTATGTCACGGTAATGTCTTTATGACGTTGAGCGAGAATTAGTACCTAACTCAAAGCCACGGTGAATAGACTCAAAGCTTATGATTATACGATTGCTGGGTTTCTCCAACAAAACTTAAGTAAGGCTTAAGTTATAGCGCCGTGTTATTTGGTCGTGCTTGGTCGAAATGAATCAATTGCTTAGTAACGTTGAACTTAAGTCGAAGTGAAGTAAGAAATAATGTTGGAGAAACCGACCATAAAAACTTGAAATAATGTGTACGTTGAGTTGCCTTTAATCAGGCGGAAAAATTTAAGGTACTGATTCTGTTGTTCATAATACAAACGTAGTCCTTTTCGTATATTCAAATGACAATAGATAGGTATAACAACACGCCATATTGATTTCAACTTCAAAAGTATCGAAATAATGATAATATTGGCAGTAAAAAATTGCATTCGGTCATTTTCATATTTTGTTAAAAGAGCCCTCCACCTTCGGTGTCGGGCTCTTTCGCCAAAATATGAAAATAAACTCATGCAGTTTTTAGACAACATGCTTTCAAAAAAATTATCGGTAATTTTGATGCACTTGTGCAATTACCTACGGTAATTGATGTAATAAAAAGTAGTGACAGTGTCAGCGACACATACCACGCTACAAGCGCTCGATCAAAAAAGGTTCAATAAAGTCTGAATTACCTTGTAATGCCAATAATCCAAATATGCGATTTCGATTAAACAGACGCGTATAAAAGTAACACTTAACGGAATTCGACTCGACAATTACTTCTTTATTACATAACACTTCCATTTTCTCCGAATACGTGACATAAAGAATTCGACTATTTAATTTAACACGACGTAGTTAAAATCTCTTAGGGCCAATTGCACCTTCAAAATTAAGTATCCCTTAAAGTTAAGCATAACTTAAATACCATAGCAACGATTGTCTTAATAATCGTTGCCATAGATTTTAAGTTCGACTTAACTTTAAGCAAGGCTTAATTTTGTTGGTGCAACTGGGGCTTAATTCACTAACTAAACTTTCTTCAATAAATTCTTAATTACAAAATAAATCTGCCCTCTGTCGCTAAGATTAGCATTTTCATTAGTAAATTTCGTTCTTTGGTTAGGGCAACAAATATGGATAACGCAACCAATATGGAAGGCCGATTTCAACACAGAGGAACAGTTCGACGTCATCAAGAAGGTATTGACGTGCATGAAGCTGACAACCGCAAAACACAAAACATCGGCATGTATGTTAAGTGGGCCTTCGGGCAGATCGAAGGCTGCCTAGCGATACTGAAGATTACAGGCATACAAACGCAATGGCCTTCTATGTCTACTTCTAAATGAATCTCACTGTAGAAAGAACCTATAGTAGGTACCTAAGCAATAAATGCAAGACTAATTCGAAATTTTGCACGAATACTGTAATTTATGTCCGCCTCGAGCTCTTCAATAGATTTAACCAAAATCAAAGATTCGTTACCTAATGTAAGCAGTTTTAATACAGAAATTGATTTACGAAAGGGTTAAAGTAAACCAATAATTTATTTTATTTAATTTTCTTTTCATTTTCAAACTTGAACGCTTCAGAAATTTTCAATTATCTTGGGAACTTTATTGACAGTAGAACGACAGCGCCAACGGTTGATTTAGTAAAAAATGTGTTTAGGTAACAGCAGAAAGAATAAAATCGCCGACCGGCTAAATCGGCATTAAAGATTAATTTATCACATAGGAATTCCCGGGAATAAGATTTGTAATTTTTATTTTTATAAAACACCCTTCCCCTTCAAAACTGTAGCGAAATAAAAGCATACGTGGAACAGAAAAGGGAAAGCATATCCCCAAAGAACATAAAACCTTAGAGCTTTATACGCTGACAGGAACGACGTGCCCTTGTCCTTGATGACGGAAATCGCCCCGGGCACACGTAATGTCTCATGCGTAAGGGAAACCTGTTATTCGTACTGAAATAAAAAAAGCAAAAGAAATGTCAGTTGTATAAAATTAGAAACATATCATTTTATATCTTTTAAATAGCATGAAATTGAACCATATTTTAGATTTATGAGATTAAATTAAAACCATTCGTTTTCTTGCCAAATAACTGGAAAGAAGCACGCAAATCAAACTTGCTAATTTACAAAGACAAATTACATGGCAAACGCAATATAAATACAATTTGTAGGGACAAATAGCCTCTCAATGACAAACCTTTAATTAAGGAATTGGAAATGTTCAGAAAGTAAACTTTTCTCAACAGTTGGCAGTGTATCTACCAAATTATTAGGTACTCACCTTTTGAAATACTTGAATTAATGCTTGTAACATAAATATAGGGTATCCCAGATCGGATTGGATTGCATGGGTAACTTTCCTATTATTGAAATGGAATGGATAGGCAAAGTTTTTGGCAACTAAGAGTAACCCATAACATTTTTTTGAACTTTCGATCCTGCTTCAATGGATTAACCCCGAAGCCCAAAGTGCAAAACTTTTTCCCGGCCATTACGGTCCTCTGAAAGTGCAGAGACACGTTCTAGGGTAACCAAGGCGATGGTTGTGTTACACCGTAATACGGGATCCCGGAGGACACGGCCACGATCTTTAAGCGTCTCCATCCTGGTTTCAAGATGAGCCTAGGGAGAACGCTCTTCCGCATGGAGGAGCTTGGTTCTTGGATCCGACAAGCTTCGAAACCTTAGGGATATCTAGGTGAGGGGCGGAACCTAGTACATTGGTGATGGACAAGGTAACCTTCTGATAGTCTTCTTGAAGTTCAAAAACTTTGAAAGATCCTTTTGAAAGACCCGGGGCAAAAAGTGGGGACACTGAGGTTTCCCTGCGGCAGATATACATTGACTGTGGACGAGGCTCTCACATGTCTCCTGGAAACACACTTTCCAGTCTCTGGGGACTACGTAACTTCGGACCCACCAAAAGGAGCTACCCGGGTTGGTGTAAGGCCGATCGACTGGAAAGTAGCTGCCCGGGTGGTTACCGAGGGATTTCTGAGATGGGCAGTCAATACGTTAACCCCATTTAAGAGTGCAGGGCCGACGGGATATTTCCGGCTCTTCTCCCTGGCTTTAGGATATATCCCTGAAAGCTGGAGAGAGGTAAATAAACGGGGTCCTACCAACCATAACATCATCAATTCTTTTAAAAACGCTGGAGAAGCTGGTAGATGCATACATAAGGAATGGGATACTGGTCCATAGACCTTTACATCCTAGACCTCTGGGAGAGTGTCTAGAAATCGAGGACGGGCTTAAAAACACCACGTTGGATTCCATTAGTGAGGCTGCTGAAGGTTTTGGCATTGATGGGTCAATCCTAAGACGGATCCGCGCCATGCTCGGACGCAGGGTCATTATATCGTTAATCACTAGGTACGATGGACATGAACTCCTCGGTTATCTCGCTATCGTCGTAACTGGAAAGTTTCCAAACACAGCGAAAGGACTCCTGCAGGGGGCTCTTGAACAGGTGGATAGGTGGTGCAGTACCGATGGTCTCTCTCTGTTAACCCGGAAAAGACATTTACGAATAGAAGGGGAGCAGACCTTGATGTGCTCAGTATTCGAGGATGTCAACTGGGTCTGACCAGATCAGTGGAATATTTGGGACATAGACTCCCGCTTGACCTGGAAATGGCACATTGAACGAATAAGCAAAAATGCCACTGCACGTCTGCGGGCATATAGAAGAACCACGCCAAATTTGATGGTGGAGGCACCTCTGGAACTATAGCCTTTACACTTAGCTGTAGAGGGGGGCGCTCGGAAGGCTAAAAGACTGGGATTAGCGGAAGGATCTAGGCAGCCTTGGGCACGGGCGGATCTGGGAGGAAACTCTCAGTTCCGATCCCCTCAACGCAAGAAAGGATCTGATGCGGCTTGTCTTACTGAGACCAAAGACTTAACAAGTCACTCTCTGGCGGACAGGGAGCAGTGGCTGAACTCAGATTGTCCGTTCCTCAGATCTGAGGAGTTCGTGTGGTTTACAGATGGATCCTTAAGGGAAATGGGAACGGGTATCAGCTTCTCCCTTGGACAGCATCATTCAATGCCACAAAGACAACTGCTATTAGAAACGACGGAAAGAACGGATCAAGACCGAAGGAAAGTTGGTAATAGACCGATTATAATCAATTAAAAAGAGGCACAAAAGTAACAGAATTAATGGTAAGTCCAGGTACATCGGCCGGTGAGAAAGGAAAAATGTGAAGGAAGGAATTATGGTATTAAACAAGTAAAAGCGGGAGACTATAGGGAGAAAAAGTAAAAATGGTGGGGCGGGATTGTAGGGAAGAGAAGAAGAGAGTGGTGTAGAATGATGGACAAAAAAGCAAGGGGGATATAGGTAAAAGGGAGTTGAGAGAACGAAACAGAGTGACCAAAAACATGCAAAGAAACTGGAAATAAGAAACAGAAAGAATACAGAGAAGAAATCAATGGAATCATAACAAAGAAGAATTTCTAGAAGTAGTTCAATAAAGTACACTTCGAAATTTAAAATTGATTTCATACCTTCCACCTTCTGTGTAATCTATCATAAGAACCAATCGATGGATTTAATTTTTTTTATCACGGTTGAGTAGAGCATTTTATGCCCTTTCAAATTTTAAATTTTGCAGTGGGGTGGTTGGGGGGGCGAAGGGATGACACCTAAAATTCTGTAGTTACCATTTTGGAACTTCTCCTTGATCTAAATCGACGTGTTTCCACTCAAAGCAATAATCACATCAGCTTAAGAATTATTAAGGGTGAATACCTTTGAAATGAACACACGGTGTATATAATTAATTATGGCGGTCTTTCTGTATATTTAGTACCTTTCGGTTTAATATATGATTCAAAAGTGCCTGAATTATGAATAATGATATGTAATTGTATATTCGGTCATTGAAATAGCCTTTTTAAATTTTCATTGCAATTATCATTTTATGTTCTTTACATTTTTACCCGGGCAATGGTGTGACAGACGCGATTTCCATTCGGAAGCGTCTCAGCTGAAAGCTAGCTGTACGTAGACGGTATTGGAAATTCAAATTGGGAACTAGCAATTTAGTAGGTAGAGTAAAGGTGCGGTATTATACAAGCAATTCCTAAGGGATGTTTTAAAATCCCGGATACTGCCCGGACAATGTCCGTATAGTTGCAGCCGCTATAGAAATTGCTTAGAGTCGAAATAAAATTGCATCGACGATATTCAAATTTTCCCTCGAGCTGTATCATGGGATTTCGCAAATTTTGTCTAATATTGAATTTAAATTTGTTAGTTTACTGACGTAGATTTTGGGCAAATATTTTATATTTTTCTCGATGCACGTGCTCGATCCATTTCGAAAGCGATTTTATGTAAACCCTTCCATTTCTTCCTGGAACGCAGGTGTGCCATTACAGCTGTAACTGAACCGTCAGGTCATCACATCAGATTACAAATGCGAACTTCACCCTCGAACGATTTCACTGGAGACAAACATAAACAAATTCAGGAAGCTGAGATCCAATCTTATCCTAGTAAATGTTTAATTTGATTCAGAGGCTGTTTGTGCACGTTACAAAGCTATTTTCTACAAAACAGAATAAATCATTCGGAAAACACTTTATCAACAGCCCAATTTAAGTAAACTCCTATTTACCCTCTAATAGAGCTCTATTTTCTCTCACATTTCCGTTATGTTTTTAAACGTCCTTTCCTTGCACTTAAGCTGCCATACCTTTCTTTCGACAACAAAATTTTTAGTGATCAACTTTTTTGTCGAACGGAAATTGTTTTCTCAAATTGAAAGGTTTTCCATTCACTTTTGCTTTAACTTTTAAATCCAGATGAGAGCCTGAAATGTTCAATATATATATAGCTGGAAAATTCATTTAAAGTTTTAAGTGTAAGGATCAGGAAACTTTGTACGACACTGTAACTAAGAAAACAAATAACTTTCTTCAGCCGAGAGTATTTCCCTTTTCTATTGTGTAGTCATCGGTTCGCGTTACTTTCTTGAACGTGCTTAATTTAGTTTGACTCGTTGTAAATACCGAATACTTAGCAGGTATTAAAATGTATTGTTAAGGCTTATTGCGTCAATTTTTATTCCGCCATCTTTCTTGCCGGATCATGAGTTACGAATAGAAATCTTTGTTCGTTTATTTATTCTATGCTCATTCGGCTTTAAGCCTCATCAGACATATATAAGTGTAAATAAAGGATCGTTCTTTGATTCAATAGTAGAAATATATGAAATATGATGAATTTTGAAAACGCATTTGAATTCTAAGTAAAATTGGGTAATTTCGTAAAATTATTCACCTGCGATTTTTACTCGTACACCGCTCTGTAATTTCGTTCAAAGTTTTCATCTGGTCGATTTATAGTATAGCTTTTTTATGTTGATTTACCTTCCACGTTGGCTTAATAAAGCTAAGGAAATGCCTGATAAAGCAACACGCGGACGGAATGCTAAGAGTAAATGAATGGCAAGAAATCATAATTCTTCAAGTGACTAAATAAAGTTCCTCTTTATCTTTATGACTGATTGCTGATTCGGTTCGTCTATATGCTGTGTTTCTTCAAATTTCTTCTTCATCCTCTCTGCCGTTTTCTTGGCTTTTGGTTTTTAATATACTAATTCTTTTATTTCTTCGTTTTTGTAAGCCATTTTCAGTTTGCACGGTTGCTGTTCGCATCCATTCCTCCAAAGTTTCAAACGAGGGTAGATGTGATGTTTAACATGATTTCCTATTTACTACCCTTCTCTTCGACGTTAGCGCAAGTTTGGCATGAGTCAACTACCGATTTATTACTGCTTTTTGTTAAGAATTATAAAAAATATGCTATTCTTTGCGTTTTATCCGTTCGTCCGTCTGTCTGGACCTACTTCTGGTGTATTGAACAGATTGAACTACTTTTAGGGGAATGGTACCAAAGTCCTTGAATTTTTTGCATAGGTAGCCTATACCTTGAAGGAGTGCCAGATAGACATCAAATTTTGCTGTCTTATGGTGGCGGGAGGGGGGGGGGAGAGGAGTATGAATTATTTATGCTGTTTTTGAAAGTAAAATACCAATAACTTTTACATGCGGCATGCCAGATTTTGCCTACGCAGGCCTTTAGTGGCAGATAAATTAGGTATTTTATCTGTGTGGGGGGGGGGGGTGAACACTATAAACTATAACTTTCCTGCACGACTCCTTTTTGAGATCAGTGGGTGACCGGTGGGTAAGGGGGAATTAATTTCTACCAACCATACTTCTCCTCCTCGATGCCTTATCGTCATCGGATTCAATTCCTTATATCTCAAGAACAGGTTGTCGGAGAAGGGTACTCACAAAGGACGATTAGGAGGCCTGGAACACATTTTTAAGAGCGAAATAAATCGTCAGGATGAGACATACCTATCTGTTGGTGAACTCTTTCAGTGTAAATATCTGCAGAATGAAGTGTCGGAAGACGGTACTCGCACATCTACTGATGTAAAAACTTAATTGTGAATTTGGAAAATGTTCGATGAATGTACCTACCACATACAAAGGGAAAATGCAATATTTCGGAGAATTTCTCTAAGAGCTTGCATTATATACTGTAGATTTTGAATGTATGCCACGCGGCCTTTAAACGTTTATGTGTAAAGAGCCCCCTCCTTATTATTTATCTACCAAAATCGATAAACCACCTACTACCTGCGGGATACAAACGCCTCAGCACCCCGTCGTACATTGAGTACCACAGGGTAGGTCTTTGCACCGACCCCTGTGGAACCCCCGCCGAAATAGCCAGTTCTTGTATTTTTCCGAACGACGCGGTGGCATACGCTGTTCTCTTACAGAGATAGTCTCTGAAGATTATCCTCTTCAAGTAAAAGGGTGTATCTAGGTTCCGGAGTTCTTCGCATATTGCCTTCCTTGAGGTCTCGTTAAAAACATTTCCAACCGAATCCAAGAAGCCTTTTGGCCGATTGGACTGGGTTCCCTTGCAGTATCAACACCAGCTTCCACAGATTCCAGATTTCGGGATAAGTTTCATAAAGTTTTTTAATTGTTTATTTTTGTGTAGAGGTTTAGTGTTGTGTAGGTAAATATTATGTCCATTGTCCCTATTGCTCTGTCTCTGTGTTTGGATTCCGCCGGTGAGACTTTCAAATCAACGGGTAAAGATTATTTTTACTGTACCTTTGCAGATTTCATTTTAATAACGTAATACAATAGTTATTTACCTAACTAGTTTGGAAAGTTAATTTTCCCGCATTACTTACTTACTTTGTTTTTTAGTGCGAATGCGGGAAAATTCTTTCCGAAAGAGTTAGGTACAATATTTTACATAAAAATCCGGAAAATGATACATTACTGGCGAGGAAATATTAAAGTGCGAGGCCCCTTTAATTTCCGAGTCAGTTAATTTCATTTTACTGACGAATTTTGTATTAAATTTTACCCGAAATCGTATTTTAATATAAAATTTCAATTTTTATACAGAACTTTTGATTAATGTCAATCTGTCAATGATGACGTCATTATAGACATTTGGAAATGTCACAAATGTGCCGGTACAGTGACATGTGGCGCCAGTAAAGTGATAAGCGGCAGGAAACGTAGCCTGCTCTGCCTCTGTCATTGAAACTAAAATTTCCTGATAGAAAGTAGGCATGGAAATGAAGGTTTCAGGACAATTTTGAGCAAACATTTTTACAACTATAATACTGGGATTAGACTAGCGCTACTTTGCTTCAAATCCGCCGCATAAACGGTCAGCTAGCTGAGTATTGTGAGTTAAAAATAGATCTACCACCGTGGTTGATTCGTTTAGCTTTAGGATATATAATCTTCGGTACTTCTTCACAACTTACCATTAGTTGAGCACCACCCAGTTTATTAAACTTAACTGTATAAAAACTAGGAAAATGTATGGAAAGTAACAATTCCAATTAACGAATTAAATACCTACTGCTTTATTCCAATTAATCCAATTAATAGTTATTATTTCCACAGATTTCCACAAATTTAAAAATATCATCTTAAATGAAAATGAAACTCACAATTAATTTTCCAAATTCCCGATTCAGTAATGATCGATTAAACTGATTACTGAATCTCTACAGTGCTTTTTCGGTTGATAATCTGTACCGATAATGCTAAGTACAAGTAAAAATATACGACAACATTTACCTTGAATAAAACATGAGGTTGAAGCCAAGAAGTGACCTCAACTCTCGCAACCAGTCCGTAACACCTAGAATAATCTAAGAGAACACTTCAGAAGAAAAGGAACCGAATATGGACATCGAAAATTAAGGCAAAGAATGCGCCAAAAACTTTCGCCGAAAGCTCCCCCAATGAGTGGTGCCCCCTATGTGACGCTTTAGATGATACAGAGGTTCTCCGACAAGTAAGAATACAGTGAATAATAATGCCAAAGAGTATGGGTATTTAGATTCATTCTTTAAGCCAATATTAATATATAAATTTGTGGCAAGGCCCGTTGATGACCTAGATGTCGAAATCGATAGCCAACAAGGAAAATAAATTATGTATTGTTGTTTTGACTGTACTTGCCTATATCAATGAGCGTATAATTATAATTTTATTCAATAAGTAGTTGTTTTCGTCATTAGAAAGAAAAATGTATGTAAAACGAATTGTACTAACAATTAAATACGTTGTTAGTGTATCTAATGGGTTCACTGGGCCTACGGACGAAGTTTTGTCATTATGAATGTTTTGCAAGGAGTTCCCCCTTCAGATTCGTTGTTACAACGAACATTTTACTAACGAAAGTAATTATTGAGCAATGAAAAGCAGTTCCTGAGAAATTCTGACGTTAATGAAATGAATAGGTGATTCAATGTATTTTTGGTCAATAAACAGCCAGAGACAGTCCCTGATAAACAGCGTTTATAATTGATATTTATGCATCAAGGGCATTAAGGCGATATTTATGTCGAGGGCGACAGAGCCCGAGGGATTGTATGTCGCCCGAGGGTTAAATATGGAGTAATGCCTGAGGTACATACAAAATTTTATTTTTCATTGTTCCAAATAATACATTTCGAATATGCAAATGCACCTAATGATTACCTATTCTTTGACCAACATTAAAGTGCTTCATACGAATCAAGTACCATCTTTTTTTATTACATAATATAACTCCATCAATATATTTGACAGGGATATTTTTTAGTACATTTCGTATTATAGGTCAATTTGAACAGCAATTCAAGGGCTCTAGTGCAAAGTTAACTTTAATTTTTTATTTTTATTTTTTTGTGATTAGATCTATCATTCTTATTGTTTTTATTACGTATTCTTTCCGGTTGACTAATATATTATCAAAATTAAAAACAACAGTTCCAATTTTCGATCGATTCATTTACTGCAAAGATGACGTCGTAGCACACTAATTTATTTGATCCATTTTTGTCGTGGTTAAAATACCGTATTTAGCTCGACGGCTATTATGACGCCTCGAGGGATTTGCAACATTTTCCGACCTCGTGTCGGAAGCATTTACACAAAAATATACCTTATGGCTAACCAAAAAAGAGGAAGTAATTTAAAGCAATAGAAGAACATCAAGAGTACTTCAAAAAAAGAACTTAATGCAATTTCTAAAAAAGAACCAATGACAATTTTTTATACAAATCAAAAAGATATCACTACCTTCTTGAAAATTAATTTTTCGAACCTCGCTCATACGATTACGTTTTGTTGTATAGAAATCATCGAGAAATGAACTTTTTATTTATTTCGACTGCATTCAACCAGGGTTTCTAGTTCCTATTAATAATTTACTTATTAATTAATGATTTCCGCGGCTTCAATGGTAGTCGATTAACCACGCCCCTCCCCCCCCCCCATTGAATTTAAATTCGTTTTTTCGCGTTTTTCCTAAACGTTTCTTTCTCCAAAATTTTCGAGTAGAAACAAACCTGTACCTCTCAAGTATTCGATGCGTGACTGTCACCTCCTTTTCCTTTATCTTGTCGCGCGAGCTTAAAACGGAACACACACAAAGTTCGCGCCCGGGGTGCCTTTCCTACCAATCGCGAGCCCATTCTTATCTATTTCTCTTCACTTGGCTATGGAGAAGGGAAGCAACAAAGCTGGTCGGTTCACTGCTGTCTCTGCTGAAAACCCGCCCATTCTAAACAAGCTTGCTTATCGCAATTAAACCGACTCGCGTCCACTATTTGTATAAAGCGGTACACATGCAATTTTACACACTCGTACTATAATCCAACTAAAAAATCTAACAATAATTTAAACCCGCAGCGGGTTTCCGTTACAAGATTATATCTAATAGAAAATGTTGACTTATTTAGAAAAATCTGTGGGTGGTATACAAAGCATTTAATAAATTTTTCAGTTTGACAGGAAGTAAAAACAACGCGCATAATGAGATCTCATATCACTGTAAAAAATCTTTTATATAGACTTTATTAGGCGGCGGATTTATAAAAGTTGGAATCAAAAGACTTGCGCCACGCTATGATAAGTGCCTCCATTTGAATGGCGCTTGTGTTGATAAATAGCCCAAGAGTGTAGTCCCCAAATGTATACAATAATAGATTCTCTTTACAAGTTCAACATTTTTTATTTCAAAACGTCTGCTACTTTCTGGACAACACTCGTATTTTCCTAGATTTAGCTCGAAAGTTGGGCACCCTGTAGGCTGTTTGTATTTTGGAAGATCGGTCTGTTACGTAGACTCGGCGGGGCTTGATGTCCATATTGTCTACCGCCGTTAACGCCAGACCTAATCGTTTCCCTGACTTTTTTGAACGGTGCCTGACACTTGTGGACTGCGTGACCTGCTACTATTGCGTTGCGCACATCTTAGTTAAAGGCTTCGAACGTTTCGCGTCAGCCGGTTAATCGTAAGATTCTGTGGCGTTACCGTATAAACGATACATATTCATACTTTCGCAAATTTTCTAAATCATAGAATCAAAGCATTATATCTTTTATTTAATTAATCAGTGCTAAATGAAAAGAAATAACCTTGCACCAAGACTTGTAAACTTCATTGATGATTTTACTTTTTACTACTATAAACGCTTAAATGTCCTATCGATCATCAAGTTTGAATCCGGAATAACTGTGCTTTCTTTACGAATCTTTAGTTGTGTGGAGGCATGACCTGTGGCCATAATTAAGATCTATTAGCATTAAAACTGTACAACATGAATACGGTTCTTTAAAAAAAATCGGTTCACATTAAGACGCAGTAGGCGACGGCAGCCCCTGTTTAACATTTTAATACAGGAACAATCGAATTTCTAAAACCTATTGTTTTCAAGTATGAAACCATTATAGGTTTTTTTTAAACCTTACTGTGTCTCTCAAATTCAAAACTGCATAATTATTTAGGTGACCGACGTCAGCACATTACATAATATAAAGGTTGTAGTTATACCTAATAGAAAATCTATTATTTTCGGATCACATTTTAAAACAAGCCTGAATTGTGGCAAGGCGATGTACTGAATTCTGTGGAAGTAGAAAAGTTATCCATTTTATTCAACTTTGCAAACTAAGTAGTATTTATCAGTATCGAAGCTAGAAACTTAACGATGAAATATATGTGCGCCGATATCGCCGCTGTCATTTATTCAATTTCACCGTGATCGGTGCAGCGAAAAGGCGTACAAAACGAAAACCTTTGAGCTGTTCAAGTAAAAATTCTACTTTGACACGTGCTTTCCTGCTCGGAATATTCCACAACTAAACACCCATTTACAATTTCGTTCAAAGTTGGTGTAGACAAGTTAACTTTTTGTTACACATGCCGTACTTCAAAGACGTTTAGGTGTTGTGATTATGCTGTTTTATTTCTTTTCCCTAACTACAACGGAACTGATGAAAAGACCTTAATTTTCTGTTAGAAGAAAATTGTGAACAGTTTGGGGTCGCCTTTTATCAAACGATGTGCGTTTGATGGAAATCCATTCAAGTAGTGAACGATGCGGAGATCGTATTAATAATTGCCCTTAATGAGATGTGGAAGTAATGATTACGAAGAGTTCTGAAACTAATTAGTAAGACAAACCGAGAATTTAAACGTAACTTTTTACTACACCCACAGAATACGGGTAATTAAAATGATCGCGAACTAACTTTTCGCTGCTTATATAATGATCAACATTGAACAACAAAAACGTGACGTGGCAGGTCCATTCAATGTTGTACCAGCGCTTAAATTAACATTAAATTGAATGGTATCTCATTTCTTTGTGTGCGAGCTGTAATTTCGTTTTAAGTACACTTCTGAAAATATACAAAACGTTCGGTAATTCCCTTCTCTAATTAAGCACCTTCGTGTTTATGTTTTAAATTCGTGGATGAGTTAACAAACAATACCAACTGATGTGTGGCAATCTGTGCGATGAATTAAACAATTCAGTGACTCGTAAAAGTATCCATTTTCAATAATAAGCTGCTTATTGTTGTCCATTGGAGACACTTTCAATGTTCTTTCATTACTTTCTTTATGGTATTGTGATCTCGAAATGTCACTATTTCCCGCAAATTACAAGAGCTAACACAGAAATTCCAATGACATTCACTTTGCATGTTCTCTCCATTAGAACGTCAACGTACCTAGGTACTTAACATCGTATTTTCATTTAGGAT
This sequence comes from Photinus pyralis, assembly GCF_008802855.1. Classification (NCBI taxonomy): domain Eukaryota; kingdom Metazoa; phylum Arthropoda; class Insecta; order Coleoptera; family Lampyridae; genus Photinus; species Photinus pyralis. The sequence goes on along the minus strand of NW_022170596.1, from coordinate 40,675,427 downwards.
TTGCACGACGATTGCCGTAATTTAAAAAAATACATCCCTTCATAATAATCAACATTCTGTGATAACTACCTCTTGACTTAGCTTCTTCGATTTAATTTTAATTTAACAAAATTTTATTGGTGCAGGCTAATCTGCTATAAAACTACCTCCTTGTTCTTTTTAAAGTAAAACATTGTTAAGACCACAGTCATTTAGTGGACATTTATGAAATGGTCAAATCATTCCCATGGGCCGATTCCTTCAGGAAAAATTAAAATTACGTCAAACAAAACCAATATGCAAAATCCTAAAAATAATCGACCACTATTCTATACAATTAAAAAAACCTAGAATAACTTACAGTTATTGACGTGGGTAAAATTCTTTTCTGCTACGAATTGGAAAAAATGTAGTTTTTTTTTTAAATATGGCAACAGATCGCTCCTGTACGGTACAGGAAAACCTCCTGCACCGTCCCTGTACGTTATCATCGTGATGAATATCAATTTTGACGGAAGCAAAATTCATATGAATGCCGAATACAATCAAACTACCTTCAAAGTTCGAGAACGTAATGCTAAAGATCGTGGTTACTTATGGACAGAGATAAAATGCCACTTTTCCATTGTATTCTTGCCTATTTTATCACCAAGTTTTGTTACGAGCAAGATGCATAAATTAATCTTCATCGTATGCCGGTAAACACAAAGATTTATTTCTAATTCTTGAGGTGTAAAGCCGTCACCCCCAATAAATTGATTTTTACTGTCGCTTACGAATATTAATATGAACTATCTGTACACGCATAATATTCCGGGTAACTTGCAATTTGTCACGAACACGAATTTTAGGAGTCCTCGCTACTACGCACCTGCCCTTATAACTTCGCTAAACATTCAATTTCAACGTTTCAAATGGTTCATGAAAAACAATTTGTAATAAAACAGTATTGTGTCGTATCGTACCTATGGGTCAACAGCAGTCTGCGTGACTTAACGACAGTCGTGGTATGACTGCCGGGACCGCCAGTTTTACATGCCCTCCGAAGTATGCTGGTGAGGAGATGAAAAACTGATTAAAAACAGTAGGATTCCTATTCGAAATCTAATTTTTAACGCACCCACGACTCGTGAACCCAAACAAGAATCTCTCGCCCATTAGCATCTCTGAAAAGGGACCCCTTTTTCTGAACTTGACTCGCATACTCCTTTAAACCAAAAGGAATTGGTACAAATGTGGATTTTCCCTATATCCCAATACATAAATCAGAAAATTTACTTTTTTAATCCTAAACCAACCACACGCTACAAAGTACACAAGAAAGTAGTAGTCCAGTCGGTAAAATTAGCAAGTTCGCATATTGACTTAGGCCTTATATTAATATGGCGTATGAGGTTATACATCTTTGCCGTTCTAACACATGGTATTCAGGTTAGAGAGCAAGTGGGCACCTAGTTCATGAACCACGGGTGTTGACATAGTCGGTTATGGCGTATATTAAAAAAAAGGTGCTTTCAACGAATCTAACGAGTATACTACTTAACCTATATAAAAAGTTGTTTCGTTATTTGGCAGGATTTCTTCAATATTTCTGGTGATTTTACGTGGGCAAGTACTTAGTCCTGAAATACGGCCCTCACTTTTCAAATGCGTATAAAAACTTAAGGCGCCGGTGAGTCATGGGATACGGTCTGATTGTCTCAGGTTAAAGGAAACATCTTGTTTGCTTTGCAGAATAGAGAGAAAGCTACGCAACGCGGGGTTGTTTTAGAGCCGTGATTGCGTCAAAGGATGGGTTCCGTAAATACCTGTAAATTAGTGCAGGGTGGTTTTATATATTAGTGTGACACCCTAATAATCGAGAGCATGTATTACTTTTGAAATGTTGTATTAATACAGTAGCGAAGTACGTGTAAAACAAATGAAAAAAGTTTAAACACGCTAATTAAAGTTTTGGCGACCCTCATTTACAAAGGATAATTTGCCACTTAAAAATATTACGGTAAATACAAACAATACTGAAAGTTTTAAACGCGCGAATGAAAGTTTTGATAGCCATAATTTACAAAACTATAGAGGTACATAAGAAGAATAGTGGTAGCTTTAAATACGCGAAATTAAATTCTGCGGTCCTAATAACTCTAGATGAATGAGTGACCGTAATTTGAATTGCCAATCAAAGATGCCATTCATTATTCGAGACCTTAGAATTGCAATCGGTTTTCTAATTATCCAAATTAATTAAGTGCTTTTATTTCCGTAAGTTGAAAGTAACAGGACGGGTCATGCGATTTTTTCAATTGTGTGATGTGGTTAGGTGGCTGTCATTTAGCTGAGATTCATGAGATATAGACGTACGGCACAGCTGAATCATATCCGGTCGTAGATAAACGCACTTTGGAACATACGGCGAATTTTGATGATGTATAGGTAACGGTAGGATTAGGTTGAGCGCATAAACGGCCAACTACCTCAGAGATGGAAAACTTTAACGCTTGAGATCTTCCACAGCGATCGATTTGTTGAGGGTATATAATCGTCGGTACCTCGTTACACTTACCATCGAGTTGAGCGCCACCCAACTTCTTTAAATACTTTACTTTCCCTGTATAAACCGAGAAGATACAAGGGAAATAACAGTGAAATCAAATTAACGAAAGAAATATTGGTTTATTTTCGTGAATATCAAATAAAATTTTCTTCAAAAGTAAATAACGAATCCACACAACTATATAGATACTTACTCCCCGATATTCCAAAGTGTTGATTAAGCTTGACTCAAAACTCTTAGCGAATTAAACGCCCAATTAAAACCCCCCAATTCAACAATGATCGCATAAAAATTACCGGACAGAATGCACAATGGTTTCCCCAAGGATACTATATAATATAAGGATTGCTCGATCACTGAATTTTTTCGCCGCGTGTAGTGACGTCACTGGCGGACCCAGACGCACTGCATGCTTTGATTTTTAGATTTGTGCACCACTGTCATTTGTATTTTATATTATGTAAGATTCTAAGAGCTCCTTCTCACGAGGCGTTTTTGAAACGCTGCGAGGAGTGGAAATTTTCTTCGAAAAAAAGATACGGTTATGCGGAAATGTCAGATGAGTAAGAACTGAAATTTATAAGTCTCTTCTGTACAATTTCTGTTATAATTTTGGAGTTTGCCACACCGTGCTACAATGGTTTTTACCACACAATATGAAATGTTTAGTCTAATAGAGCTTCGCCTTCCTTCAACGGTCGAACTACAACCCCCACATATCAGTAATAACAAACTTAGCTTTATATACAAAATATCAGTACAAAAATATGTACCTACGCTCTTTACTAAGGCACAAGTAAATCAACTCTCCTCAAACCAGACACCATTTTTTAAAAAACGACGTACCTTCTTGGTACGTGCGCTTTTGTTGCGTGAAGGCGCTTCTGAAAAGCGCTTCGTGCTACTTGTGGCGCTGCAAATCGCACCGTGTGAAGGGGTCAAGCTACCAGCCGCTTCAAAAAACGCCTGCTAAGAAGGGGTCTAATACGTCCAAATGGATGTTATAGGTAGGTATTTATATTAGAAACACTTGTCATTCATCATCTACAAATTCTCCTTCGGTTTTCAAAATATCGTGAACCCATTTCATCCTGCGTTTTTGGTTTTTTTACTCTTCATCATCCATGGAAATTGCAGCTAAATAAGTTTATTTCAACTTTGTCCATCTTAAAATAACGATTTCTCGACGTTCTTCTTGACACTGGCTAAAATGAGCGCCAGTTGAGTGTAAAATGTGAATACTACCCCAAATTGTTATTACAGTCCAATACTGCACGCCGGCGTTCATGCATTTTTGTTGCAATATAGGGAACACATATACACAGTTATAACGCTAATGCAAAAACGTTGACAACTTAACAAATTATAACTGTCAATTCTGACAGCCAGGTCCGTTGGTGACGTCACATATGACTTAAATTCGGGCAACATTACAAGTATAGGGATCGAGCAATCATTATATTATATAGTATCCTTGGGTTTCCCAACACAATACTCGTAAGACAACGCTCAACGTGCAAACATAATAAAAGGAAACCTGTTGGTAAATATGCAGCCGAAGAGAACTCTCCACCTTGGAACTATCCCCAAGCACAAATCAGAAGAGAAAGGAGGTTTAAGAAACCGAATTGTATTATGATAACAGTCGTTCACCACACAAATAGTAATTTGTTATCAACGGCAAATAACTTAACACTTGATGATATCGATTTAATTGCAGATCATTATTGCAGCTACTAATTTTTCCAGTTGTACCAGATCATGTTGAAGCATCATGAACGTTCTCAATTGGCCTCCGAGTTTTAGATCTTTAGTAAAAAGGAAGTGATCTGGCGATAGAATTGATGAGATATCATATTATCATTGATGAATGTCAAACAAAGTGGAGGACCAACATAAGTTCCTTGGGGTACCCCAGATACATCGAACTGTTTCGATTTTGTATTATCGATGACAATTTACGCCCACACTGTAGATCCATTTCTAAAAGAATTATGTTTGAACTCATTCAAAAGGAATCTTAAATTTCTTTTGGATTGTCTTATCTTTTAAAATAAAGGTATTTCCTATATGAGTTCAATTTTGTTATGTATAAGGTGTGTTTGTATAAAATTGCTCTATTTATTATTCTTATGGAAAGTTAAACTGATAAGTTACAAAAGAAACTACTGTTCGCTTTAAAAAGGAGCAATGCTTAATGAAGTTTGATTTTTTGATTTTTTTAATTAATCGATTCCATTCGCCTTTAACGACGTGCCAGTGTTACTTCATCTGCTTTGATTGCTCTTGTTTTCGCTCTACGAAACATAGATGCAAATGTTGCATAATACCCCCGTTTACGACGATAATGCTGGGAACACAGCAACGTGGCACTGTACTACCAAGTTTATGTTTTCTTGCGAACTGCGGCAACACAATAATACGCTAATTTGTATGCACATCATACTTGTGCCAGAATGAGTAAAATTGATAAAGTTTTCAAGCTTATCGAAAATTTAAAGTATCGACGTGGGTGACACCTGCTTCAAAGTGTAACGTTGCAATTGCAAAGGGCGCAATTGCTAATACTCTTTCCGAATTGTTAGTATGTATTACAAACGTCCTAGTACGTTACAACGCGAATTCGACCTCTGCGTTACTATGAAGCTATCTAAAGCGATAAATCAGTAAATCTAGCCACTTGGGTCTACCTTCACAGCTCACTTGGATTGAGTTGAAATCCCTTAATGGCCCTAAATTGCTACATTTACAATTGTCCTATCCAATATGAAGTTGAAGATTTGAATCTTTCTAACTAATAGATTTAGTTTCAGCAATTCGTTGTTGACAACTATGCGTGTGTCAATCGTCCAGAAAAGGACACTTCGGTGTTTTTGTTTTGCAACTTTGTGCGGCTTATGTTACCCTGTACCGAAATCACAAGCGTATGGTTAAATCGCATCCGCTAAGCTCGTAGTGAAATATCATCTTTAAGCTCGAATGTCTCCAGAAACTGGGGTTGCAGACCGTGACAAGTTTATAGCAGTACTGGTTATTAGGTGACTGGAACGAGGATGCTTGTTTCCGCCACTAACGCAATCTGAAAAAGGAAAACTAACGACATCGCATACAATACAGTAGTACACTTTTGGAAGGACAAAGCGTTATATAACTTTTGCCAGTTGTTTATAAGGTCTCTTACATTTCCAATAAATGACTCGTTTTTTATGTGCCATGTATTGACAATTTGGGTAAGATTAGGTAGTACACCTCGGATAATGACTTTCTCACTTCAGTGACAGAATCCACTTGTGACTATTTATGGCGAGTAATAAATATTTGGCGAACGTCTACTTCAAGCTCTGTAATTATTACCACGACTCCAAAGACCTCTAATGTTGCTGTAGAACTATGAAAGGAAAACTGTTATTTGAAGAAACGCTAATGACTAAACTTTACCACTACTCGAATACTCCTTATGCAAAGTGGGAAAGTTACACTACAGTCTTGATGCCTGTTTTTCCAATTACGGAAACGGTGTATAAACAACCTACAGATACCTAGAGACAGCTGTTGGTGTTAAACTTTACAATAACTTTCAGCATCAAACGCGAAACTGATAAGTACCTTCGCCGACAAAAACCTAAATAATCGTTAGATAAAATATGCAAAAGCTCGCCCCCATAAAACAATTTTTAAGTAGGTATAAATTATAAACACAGAATGTCAGGAATTCAATATTTACCGTTCTGCAGCCCGAAATGAATCAGGTTGAAAGGTCCTTTTAAAATCGTCGCGCTTGCAAAGTAATTACTTTCCTTAACGTTTAGCATTGCAGCAACACGAATGATGAAACAAATATAATAAATTCGGCGTATTGTGAATCAAGTGAGAATATAATTAAAAAGTCCAAATAGTGCCCCAGTTTCACAATAAAATGTCTTTTTCTGTTCAGGAACTGTCAGCTTTTAAATCGTCAACAAGAAATTTTTCTTAAAAACCACCATTTGCATTTCTGAGAAAATCGGCAAGCGAAGAATTATTTGCTGGTCATGCGTATATTGTTAATTAAGTGTGGATCTAAAGACGTGGCTAGTGCAGGGTTGCTTTACACAACAATTTATATAAACCGTTTGAATCATGAATGTAATTCTTAATGATACCACTTCGCTTCGCCGTTATTGTGTTGACAATAGTGCTCAACAGTGGCTCTAATCCATATTACCTTTACTTTTGATGAAGTTTGATTGTCATGTTACATAGATTCTGAAATTTTGGAACTGCATTCAGTAACTTCCTTATCCTTTATTACAGTTATCGCATCATCACCGAGTTTCATAAATAACCCGTATACATACTTATACGGGTTTGAAGCGGAAGGACCCTGGAAAGCAAATGGGTTAACGACAGTCATTCGCAGAAATACACTTCGCATTCATAGGAAATATTCATATATAATACCATAAGTAGTCGAAGTATTGTCGAATATTTTTGAGGTGCTGTCACGAATGCTAGTTACGCTGATTAATACCACGAGCGCTTGCGCGAGTGGTATTAAAAAGCGTAACTAGCATGAGTGGAGCAGCAGCTCAAAAATAATCTACAAATAGTTCGACTACGAATGGTATTCGGAGGACTATTCAATGAATCAAAAGAAAAATTAAGCATAATTACCCACGCGAATGTATTTCCATGACAACAATAAACGACAAAATAAATTATGGAAGTTGCTTTTTATTTTGCTATT
>NW_022170596.1:40667370-40668071 GCF_008802855.1 Photinus pyralis | reverse complement strand
TTACATTTTAATATTTAAATTTGGCGCCATTCACGCAAAAAGCTGCTGAGAACATACACGAGATGGCGCGTCATTTTTGACATTACATTACAGTTTCCATTCTAAGTTTGTTGTTCTATGGTCCAATATTTATTTTTATTTTAATAAAAGTTGTGAGTATTTTGTGATGATATTGTGAATTTACAAATAAAAATGGCAACAATTAAAATCCCCGAGCAAAAAGTAATACTTTGCGGAGAATATGGCGTGGGAAAAAGTTCGCTATTTCGAAGATTTACAAATAACACATTCGTTACAGCTACAGATCGACAATCCACCTTAGGGCTAGATCATTTCGATAAAACCTACAACGTCGGTGACAAAAGCTTAAAAGTAAGTCATCTTTACACCGACATCGCAATTATAAACGAGTCTTTTAGCTTCAGTTATGGGATACTGGAGGCATGGAGAGAATTGCGTCTATTACGTCGAGTTACTATAAGTTCGCGGAAGCAGCGATTATAGTGTTCTCCCTAGACAATTCGGCATCTTTTCATAGTTTGTCACAACATTTATTAGATGTGGTGACATATGCAGAAAGTGCCAAAATATTTCTTTGCGGAAATAAGTCCGATTTGGAAGGGGAGAAACCGCAAGTGACTGATGCCGATATTGAAACATTTTGGTACAAAGTCAACTTTTATTGTTCATAGATAAATTTA
>NW_022170596.1:40599034-40667270 GCF_008802855.1 Photinus pyralis | reverse complement strand
CCCACATGACAAAATTGTGCAACATTAGCGTTTAATAAACGTTTAATGGTGACTTGTAACGTTAGGGTATAAGTACCATTAACTTACTATTAACGTCACCGCGACTGCTAATGTCCGCCTTCAAGAACGTTTCTCTGTAACGTCTAAATACCTACGTTTAGCAAACGTTACATCATATAACACTTTATAACATCAGCATTTAACGTTAATTGAACGTTTGAAATAAACGCCAATGCGATGTAACTCTCTTATGTTGTATAAACGTGGTACAAAAATGTTTATTAAACAATACTAAATTACGTTTATATAATCCTTATACATTGACGGTTGGTATTATTAAAGTCATATTTACTATGTTGTAAGCTAACAGTGTTGTTAAGGAATGTCTTAACAACACCGTTAGCTGACAACAAAGTTAAGTCTGGCTTTATAATACCGCCCGTCAATGTACAAGGATGACATAAACGTAATTTAGTATTGTCACAGATTGTGTACTTTAATAAACATTTTTGCACTTTGATACTAAAGTGCACAATGTAAAAAAATTCAAATTCAAAATAATTCAAATAATTTTTTACCAGAAATTTAATGTATAAAAAATTATTTCATTCACATCAATCACTTCACAAAATTGTTAAAAATGTCCCACCATTATAAAGAATGCACAGTTACACACATATTTTCATTATCATCGAAAACTCATTCTAACATTACTGGTGTAATGTTCATTAGTTCCTCTTCGATTGCATTTTGAAGTTCCTCAGTGATGTGCAGACGATTTCGAAAAATATTGTATTTCAAAATCAGAAAAAAAAATCTAACGGGCTTAGATCTGGAGAACGTGGTGACCACAATCCTCTGCTAATTAATCGTTCATCGTAAAACTGTTGTTCGGCATCATGGAGTATTTGTAAATGGAAAATACCTTGTAGGAAAACGTTGGATATCAGGAAATTCTTGATAGAATTGCTGGCGACAGGACTGAATGGAATACGTCCATGTTCCATCCTGTAGACTTGCCCTTCGATAATGTTCCTTTAAGACGAACGCGTCATGTTTTGGTGAAAAAGACATTGTGGAAGATTCTAAAAAAGTAAGGTTATACATCCATAAAATAATTTACGTGTTTTACGTACTTTTACATACTGCTAACGCCTAGGAGGAACCCTGGTAGAACTGTTTGATTTAAAATAAAAAGATGCGTACAAGGTGGAAAATACAGAGAAATTCAACACGTAAAAATCGCCGTAAATGGATAGCTTATTCAGTTTATTTGTTGAAGTCATTGTCGTTCATCCTTGATGAAAAAACCACAATCGCCAATGTCTAACCCAAAAAACTCCACAATTTTTAAGCACTTAATTCAAACTATCCTCCACTTATTTTGAATCACATCACTCAATTCACAGAAAACCAGCATTCAACAAACATGTTAAACTGCAAATGAAGCTAAACCGAGTGATGAGTCACCGACCAGCTATTTTTTCGTTGCGCAATGCCCAAAGGCACATTTTTAATATTACAAGAACGTTACTGTAACTGTGCAACTTAACAGTACCAAAATGTCGTTGTTGTAATGTTAATCTTTTAAAAGTTGAACTAACGTAGTTACGTATGGTTCCGTCAACGTACGCAAATAACATCACATTCCTTAACATTATAGTGACATCGCAACAAGGTTTTGCATAAAAACGTTGTCAAAGTAATATTGGTATAACGTTAGCCTTCTAAATGTTATTTTAACGTAATAATGTCCCGTTCCAGCGACGCAAGTCCAAAAGGTTACAATTTTTAACATTACAAAAACGTCGTAACCACGGTTTAGAAAGAAAAGCCATTCAAGTATCGTTGGTATAACGTTAATGTTTGGTTTAATTGAGTTGTTTCAAAATGCAACATTCGTTTAACGTACCAAACGTTTTTTTAACATTGCTTGTCAAGTGGGGAAGGAGGTCTTTTTTGGATCGGTAACAGTAACGGCTGTTGATTGTTGATTGAATTCATTGGACAGCGCATTGTGCGATAAATATCATTTTGTATACCACATCATAGGTACAGACAGAAATTTAAAGCCAATTAATCGGTGTATTTACCAGTAACAAAACTCAGTTAATAAATTGGACAAAACTACATTCAACATCATCACATCTTTTTTGTATTTTTTTTATGAATTAAATCCATAATAGGTTTAAAAAATGTATTATCTCGTGCAGTCGGTAGCGTACAAAATTTGTAATTGTTTAGTGCTTATTTAATCGAAATCGCTTCAGTGGTTGAGATTTTACGAATTTTTACAGTTTTAAGTTTAATCTCAAGATTCATAACGCGCGAGACTAATTAAATCGTGAGAAGACAGGGCAGGAACCTCCAATCAACAGGACAAAAAAGGGCGTAACGCTAAGATAAGTGCTTACTTGCTTACTTACTCACTTACTTACTTAGAATTAAGGCTAAACTAAATTTAATTTAAAAGTGAACAAAGGGGAAAAGATAGAATAGAGAGGCGCAAGTCACTGGGAGCTACATTGAATATACCTACTTCGAATCGGGGTGGAACAAATTGACCCTTGGGAAAGGAAATATAAACTTGTCAACCGGAGACATATAAAGAAACTAAACCATAAATTACAATATTTAAGCTCTCAAATTTCGGTCTAATAGGCATGATTGACAAAAAAGGAAACCTTTCTTACCAAATTTCAGCGGCTTTTTTTTCCTGTTTTTTGCGCTTTTTACTTTCGTTAGTACCTTTAGTTTAGAGTCTCCCAGACACAATAGAATATACGAGGCGGTCAAAGATAGACTGAAGGGGCACGTCTCGGTGACTTAACAATTAAAAATTATCTCTCCTAGGTATCTCTTTTAGCGATCAATAAACAGCACCCACCACCCAAACCAGGATTAAGACCTTAAAGACAAGTACTCGTAACAGCGATCAAATAGAAGTACGATCAAAAGAATACATCCTAGAATGCATCAGTATAAATAAGGATGGGGACTGCCTGTTTGGAGCGATTGCGCACCAACTGAGGCGATTGCCAGTGACATCAGAGCCTCACAGGAAATTAACCAAATGATTAAAAAAGAAATCAACGCATACATCAGGGAAAACCTGGAAGATTTCTACCCACAATTGATAGGAGACGTAGACGGATACGTGGAGGGAAGAAGGAGAGAACCAGCAGGGTTGCGGAAATCGTAATCAAGAAGCACCGATGCATTGAGGTGGAGAAATTTGAAGGAAAAGCAAGAGTATATCAATGGCCCAAATCAAGATGAAAATAAGAAGACTAACAATCATAGGATGCCACATCCCCTCGGACAAAAGAGGGCAGGCGGAACTCAGAAATCGAAGTGAAACAACAAAAAAAAAGTGCGAAAAGAAGAAACCGGGGATCATAATAATTAATAATAATAATAATAATAATATATTTTAACCTTTTTAGCTATTTAACAATAGATGAGGCAAGTCAGTACAAATACATATAGTATATATAAAATAACAACAGATAAAACACGAATGAGACGTAGATAGACCAACAACAATTTAAAAATTAACTCATTACAACAAATACTACGTTTCTGAAAGAAGAAGAAACTCCTCAATTGTGTAGCAGCATTTTGAAACGAGGTAATCTTTCAGCGTCTTTTTGAAAAGTTTTGAGTCCTGAATCTGCTTTATATCAGCTGTCAGCGCGTTGTAGAGGTAACATCCTACGTAATGCACTGATTTTTTAAATTTGGTGTGTTGACATCTTGGTAAATACATATGGTGTCCTTTTCTGGTAAGGTGGTCATGATTATCGCGGTATCTTTTAAATTTACGTCTAAAAGTATGAATATAAAGCAAGATTTTGTATATGTATAATGATGTGAACGTTAGTATCCGACTGTTGCGGAAGGTGTCCCGACAAGATTGATTAAACTGGAGCTTGAAAATACGCCGGATTAACCTTTTTTGTAAAATGAACACACGGCTGGCTTCGGTGGCTTGTCCCCAGACAATAATATTATAGCTCATTACCGCCTGTACTTTGGCATAGTACACCGGGAGGAGAGCACTTTTGTGCATACAGTTTGTTAAACTGAGGAAAGCGTAGTGTAGTTTACTTAGTTGCGCACAAACCTTATCAACTTGTCCGGAGAAGGATAGTTTACAATCAATGACGGTTCCGAGGAAACTGGCATTTTCTGAAATGTTTATTTCATACTCTTGGTTTTGAATAGTTCGAACTTGCGCACACCATAGCTAAAGCATAGGCACGCCGTTTTATTAATATTTACAACTAGTCTGTTATTATAGCACCATTTTGTAAATAGTGAGAGCACTTTTTCTAATTTGGATGTTGCCTCTTTCAGAGAGGGTGCTGAGACGACGATGTTAGTGTCGTCCGCGTATACAAAAACTTTACAATGATCCGATAATTGATCGATCATGTCGTTAATGTAGATCAAGAACAGCAAAGGGGCCAACGTGCTTCCCTGCGGTGTTCCAATGCTGTTGGAAAATTCTTTAGAGGTCTTTCCATTTACATGAACTCTGAAGGTCCGGTTTGATACAAATGATAAAATCCAATCGTTCATTATTCCTCTGATTGTTATGTACGATACTTGTAAAATACGAAAATATAATTCAACATAATTACATTTATTGTGCACTGTCATTTTTACATACATATATACATGAAGTTCTCCCGGTACGGTAGGTTCCGTTACCAATTATAATAGTAAAATTCCCTAATACATTACAATTCTTCCCTCCTTTGTTTTCTTAATCAGGAGAGTATCGTCGGGGTGCATGCCGAATCCGCGTGGACCTTCGTTCAGTCTGGGGTAGAGTCGCGGCCTGGAACTCCTGTCGTTGAGGTACAGCTGGTGATCCTGGCGGAATCGCAACAGCTTGTGCTTCGGGTAATTCTGCAGCTCTTTCAGGAACCAGTTCAGGTTTATTATAGAAATGAACTCGTCTCTGTGCTGAAGAATTATCACTTGAAGATGTCGTCATAGATTGGTTAGAACTTTGACTAGTAGTTTGTTGGCATGACCGGATTTGATCAATATGACGTTTAAAGCGTTTACCTTCAAAGTCGATCTCGTAATGCAGATCACCTAGGCGTGTTATAATACGTCCAGGTAACCATTTATCCAGTCGTGGATTTCCAGATAAGAAGTAAACCAGGTGATTTGGTTGAAACACGCGAAATGATGGATTAAACGAGTTACGGTTTCTTTCCGTCATTCTGGTATACGTATCTTCGGGTCTCACCAAGTCTAGTCGCGAACGTATGACACGACCAAGGAAAAGAAGAGAGGGTTGTTGTCCTGTGGTAGCGTTTGGGGCTTTTCTGTACTGGCGTAGAAATTCATTAAGGTTTGATTTCAACGTATCTCGGTTAGTGCCCATTGCTTTAAGAGCATCTTTCACGCTTTGTACGAAGCGCTCTGCTTGACCGTTCGTTGATGGGTGATACGGAGCTGACAACTTGTGATATTTCACTCCACTCCACTGGAGAAATTGTTTGAACTCTTCAGATGTAAACTGAGGACCATTGTCCGAAACAATGGTGACTGGTGCGCCGTATGTTGCAAATAATTCGTCGAGGATGGTTATAGTTGATGAGGCTGTAGTCGACGCTGTTACTTTTACTTCAACCCACTTGCTATATGCGTCTACTAAAATTAGTAACATCATGCCGGCTACTGGCCCAGCATAATCAATATGCACGCGCTCCCAAGGCCCTTTCGGGTACTCCCAATGGTGTTCTCGAAATCTTGGAGGTACGTGTGCATGTTTTGCACATTCATTGCAAGATTTTGCGACCTGCTCAATTTCTCCATCGATCCCAGGCCAGTACACAAAGGATCGAGCAATTCCTTTCATTTTTACAATGCCGACATGTGCAGCATGTAGATCGTTTAAGATAGGTTGACGGAAGATTGGCGGAATGACAACTCGGTGTTCAAACAGCAAACATCCACCAGAGAGGGTGTAGTTCTTTTCGGGGGCCTTGTATCCATAGCGACCAAGATTTCGTCCCCTCTCCAACAATTGTACTATTTTCCCCAAATGATCATCCTTCCGCGATTCCCTAGATATGTCTTTAGCTCGAACAGGTAATTGTTTAATTTGATTTAGGGTGAAGTTGTCAAACCCGTCTTCTTCTTCCTCTCTCTCCAGTACGATTGATGACACAGCATGTGTTGATTTGTGGGTCGTTGTTACTGGTAAGCGAGAACAATAGTCAGCGTTTGTGTTAAGTTTAGTTGGCTTGTATTGAACATCGAAATTAAAATGTGACAAATAGTCGGCATAGTTCGCCATTCGACTAATACACAAAACTGGAAGAGATTTCGTAGGCTGAAGAATTTGTGCGAGAGGTTTGTGATCTGTTATTAAGACAAAATGGCGAGCATATATATAATAAAAAAATTTATCGACTGCCCAGACGATGGCAAGAGCCTCCTTATCCATTTGAGGATACCGCTGTTCTGTAAGGCTCAATGTGCGGCTTGCGTAAGCAATTGGCCTTTCTACACCATTGCTCAAGCGATGCGACAAGACTGCTCCTAGACCCATTTTACTTGCGTCTGTTGCCAATACTAGTGGGAGAGATGGATCATAAGGCATCAGGACTTGTGGCGAAATTAAAATATTTTTTAATTCGTTGTAAGCCTGTGTTGCTTCAGGTGTCCATGTAAATGATTCTGCCAGCAACATATCTCTGAGTGGACGACTTATCGTTGCTAGGTCTGGAATGAAATGATTGTAATAGGTTGCTTTACCAATGAACAATTCTAATTCCTCTGGCGTTGACGGTTTTGGTGCGTCTCGTATTGCTCGAATATGGCTGTCAGATTTGTGAATACCTCGTTCATCGATTTTGTGTCCTAAGAATTCTACTGAGTTTGTGGCGAAGACACATTTTGATCGGTTGAGGCGTAACCCATGTTGGCGCATTCGGTCCAGGGTGGCTTGAAGTGTTCTCAGCAGTTGTTCAAAACTTTCGGCAAAGACAAGGATGTCATCAAAGAAGTTTACGACATTGAGAAGGTCCTTCAAAACCGTTTCCATCCGACGTTGCCATATGGCTGGGATGTTCGCTGCTCCATAGATAGCTCTGGTCGGACGAATCAAACCATGGGTTGGTGTATTCAACGTCAATACTTCGCGAAATTTGTCATCAACTGCTAAGTGTGTATAGGCATCAGTGATGTCCAGATGACAGAAAAGTTTGGAATGCTTCATCCGAGCAAAAATGTGTTCCGCTTTCGGGATGGGGTGCTCGTCAATGATCATCCGTGGATTTACGGTTGGCTTATAATTCCCAGTGATGCGAATGTTACCATTTTTCTTCACTACTACATGAGTTGGCGAAGCCCACTCTGAATAATCGACCCTTTCGAAGAATCCAGCTGCTATCTTGTCATCGATCTCCTTAGCATATATGGAACGTAAGGCCAAAGGTATCTCTCGGGCGCGAACAAAAACCGGTGCTGCATCTGCCTTAAGGTGTACTTGAGCTGGTGGTCCGCTTAGTTTCCCTGCCGTGTTGCTGAATATGTCATCATATTGTGATAGCAAGTTACTAATTTGTTGCTGCTGCTCTCGAGAAAGTTGTGGCACCTTTGAAGAAATTGTATGGAGTTGATCACGTGAAGAGAATAGTTGAATAAAGTTGATTTCGTTAACAAAAGCCCTTATCCATTCTCGTCCAAAAAGAGAGTCATAATTCTCCTCCACAACATAAAGATCCAAAGTTCTTAACGTTTTGCCAACTGTAACTCGGACAGATGTTATACCAATACAATTAATACTATGTTTTGTATAGCTGCTGAACTGGCGGTCAGATTTCTTTAATGGTAAGTTAGGATTAATTGAATCTAAACGTTGTTTGCTCATAATGGCACAAGGTGCCCCTGTATCCAATTCCATTTTAATATCATGACCATCAATGTTTACGTTGATCATCTGCTTAGACATTCCATTTATCTCATTAATTGTGTTAAATTGATGGAGAATATCAATATAATTGGCCGGTTGAGGCGCTTCAATTACTTGGTTAGTGGTACTCTGAGCAGATGACTTTTTTCTACATACCTTTGAGATGTGACCTCTCTTGTTACAAGTGTGGCACGAGGCATCTCGAAAAGGACATTTGACACGTGCATGTTGACCACCGCACCCATTGCATGATGATTGAACATCATTACTGTTTTGGCCGATTCCTTGAGAACCCTTGAGGTCTTGCATTTGACCACGTGATGACGATCGCTTATGAAATTGAGACTTCTTGTGCTTGTTCTTTGGTGGCGCGTACCCTAGCTTGTTTGTACTTTCCACAGTTGCCGATGGGTGTGCTGTCCTCACATTATTTGACGAATTACGTGTAGCCTCCAATGTGTGTGCGATTTCATATGCTTTCTTAAATGATTCCGGGTTCTTTGATATGATTTCATCACACATTTCCCGACATTCCAGCCCATTAAGTAGTTGTTCGATTAGCATGCGGTCAAGAAACGCTGCATATTCACATTTGGCAGCTCCTTGTTTTAAGCGAAGGACAAAATTGGTTAATGATTCACCTTTTTGCTGAACAATATTCCGGAAACGTATGCTCTCTACATATTTATTTGTTGCACGATCAAAATGATTTATCAGTGTTTGTTTTAAATCATTATATGACACAGTTTCAGGTTCTGCTGGGCTAACAAGAAATTTGAGTGCATTATTTAGCTCAGAACCCATGTGAACACGAGCATACATTGCGAATTGATCTTCACGTACCTTACTTAGTTCGAGTGCCCAATCAAATCTCTTGAAATAGTCCTGTACCGTTGTACCATCTGTCGTACGATATTCCGACATAGAAAATCCCGGTGGTTTTGAGTGGGAAACTGTGGCCTCCGCCTGGACGTTTGGGTTTCCACCAGCATTTTCCCGCAGAGCGGTTGCAATTAATTGCGCGAATGATTGCAATAATTCCGGAGGTACGTTTGCCATATCGATTGTTTGAAGTATCCTGTACGTTAGGTTGATAAATCGAGTCCTTGATTACTATAATCATTGATTATACACGTGTATAATCAATGCTATAATGAATTGCGCGAAAGAGCAAAAGGCTTAGAGGCAAAAGGTCACTACACACGTGCAACGGAATGATTACGCCGATATCATTAGACGAGACGATCACGATAGTTGGCACCTGGTGTATTTTTGATAACCAAAAAATTGCAATTACAGACACTGTGGTAGCAATCAAACACGAGTTGTAATTCCACTTCTGACACCACTTGTTATGTACGATACTTGTAAAATACGAAAATATAATTCAACATAATTACATTTATTGTGCACTGTCATTTTTACATACATATATACATGAAGTTCTCCCGGTACGGTAGGTTCCGTTACCAATTATAATAGTAAAATTCCCTAATACATTACACTGATGCCAATCGTATTTAGTTTCTCAGACAGTATCATATGGTCCTTAGACTCTTTCCTTCTCTAAGATATGGTCAATAGTATCGAATGCACGAGAGATGTGAAATACCGCTAACACAACTTTACCATGGTCCAGTTCATTATGAACTACCTGGGTAAAGTCTATTGTGGCCGTTTCAGTGGAATGGTTTTCTCTGAAGCCATACTGTACTGCGATGAGCTTAGTAGGTTGTTGTTATTCAAGAACAGTGTCAATCTCTCGCAGACTATATTTTCAATAATTTTGGAGAAGATGGACAGCAGTGAGATCGCGCGGTAGTTGCCTGGATCCAGTGGATCCTTCTTTTTGTGCACTGGAACGACTTTAGAAGATTTCAGTTGGGAAGGAAACTTTCCACATTCAGTTGATATGTTGATTAACATGCTAAGATAATGGGCGAAGGTAGACCGGCAGTCCTTAATGATAGCGATGGGAACTTCATCAGGTCCACACGATTTCTTGTTACTTAGTGAGTTTATGACGTTTAGAACACTCGTTTCTGAGACGGGAGTCATGAAAAACGAAACAGGGCACATATTGTTGTCGATAACGCTGCAATCTCTGGGGAGCGTAAAGTTTGATCTAACTAGCTTTTCGATAGAGTCGACAAAGAAATTACCAAAATAGTTTGATATTTCCTGTGAATCTGTAATGATTAGTCCATGCGTATTACGTATGGACAAGTTACCCCTAGTAGGGTTGTTTGACCTTCTACGTACTATATCCNTGTGAATCTGTAATGATTAGTCCATGCGTATTACGTATGGACAAGTTACCCCTAGTAGGGTTGTTTGACCTTCTACGTACTATATCCCATAGCGTTTTTGACTTATTCGAGGAGGTATGTATCATATTGGAGTAGTATTTGATTTTCTCATCTTTAATCTGCTTTTCCAGGTGTCTCTTCATTTCTTTGTAGGTGGTGTTAAGATTTGGATTCGCTGAAGTTTTACGGATCCAATTTAGGTGTTTAAAATGCTTAAGAGTCGCGTACAGCTCCTGTGGGTATTGGAACTCCTTTACCGAGGATTTGCCGTTCTTCACCGATCGCGTTTTACTGGGGAAGGCTACGTTAAAACACCACTCAAAGGTGCACCAAAATTTAGAGAAGGCAATGTCAATGTTGTTGCATTTCCCGATATCTACCAGTGAGCCTGTAAATAATGTTTTAAATTCGGATATGGAAGATTTGGTAATCTTCCGCATTCCCGTTTGGGGTGTTTGTTTATAATTCGTACACATAGGGTTTAATTTCCAGCTACAGATTTGTGCCGTATGATCGGATAGGCCAGGATCAAACACGGAACAGTCCTTTACGGAGGAAGGCGGTAAATTAGTGATAATGTAATCTAGGGCGCTGCAGGTGTTACTGGTAATTCTGGTAGGTACAACGAGTATAGGTTGAAGGAATCCGTCACGTCAGTTAGACTTTTGAGGTTACTTGTGCGAGATAAGGCATAGTCGGCATAATTCCGAATACCAAGCACCTACCTTTATATGTGGTCGTTTATGTGCATACTGTATTGCGTCACATTAAGCAACTTTAAAAAGCGGGCAATGTGGGTTCCAAGACCGGTCTTTGTCCGCTCTTGCTCCCTTCTGGCTACGGCCATGACATAATTGCACTGCAATTGCTCAACGGAATCACACTTTTGATGGGGGAATCAAGAGATCCAAAATTCACACTACGGGGTCGAGTGTTTGGACGTTTTCCCAACGAAATTGCTGAATGTATAACGATAAATATACATGGTTGGTAGCTTTCAGACGAAGTAGTCCACTGCTCAAACTCTGCTGCAATCAAATCTGAATTAAACACAAATTGTTAATCGTTTCTTTATTTAAATATAGTAATTGGTAAAGGGACCCTAAGGTTTTAGATACACCAACTATAACGAGGCGTATAAACTTAAACTGAACCTTAGCTATATCAAGTATAGTTCAAGTAAAATAGTAAAATTCTCACTAAGTCAATAATGATCAAAAGTTAAATAGTTCCAATATCAAATCTATCATATCGCTCTAGGTAGATACATAATACTCAAATATTGTTCGTCTTCCTAAAAGGTAATTAAAACATTACCTAAAAATGCGAAAATTCATGAAATATGTCTCGCGCGTCAAACAGTCTAAATAAAAATAGCACCTGGGCTGAACACGGCAAAGAAAAAAATATCAAAAAAAATATCTAGGTCTTTTGCTTAGCAATTAAAGCATCTAAAAGTCTTAATTTAGCTTTCGTTTTCTTGTAAGAACTGTAAACTGTCGACATCAGAATTTTATCATCTTTTTGTAATTTCCTTCCAGTTTTGGTTTGCATTTCATTTTCGAATTCTTTCAAAGACCTTCTCAACTTCTTTTTCTCCTCGTTCATGTCTTGCTGTTGCTGTAACAATTCGTTCAGTGTCAGAGTGTGGAAACTTTCTCCCAATGAAATATCAGTGTCGCTATCTGTACTGGCAGATGGATTAAATTTGTCCGTTTCGGTTTCGGAAGTTTGTGGGGTTGAAGATACAAAATCCATTGTTTCGTGTTCGTGGATCGTGGCTAGTTCGTTCACGGCGCTGGTGCTCTGTAATAGGCAAAAGACGCGTGTTACAAGGGAGTTTAAAAATTGATGCAACGTACCAATGAAATTTTAGCCATCATTCGTTTTAGTGTTCTGTAACGATCGTAAAGCGGTCGCACTAAATCGCGATCACCTTTTGTACTGGGACGACCATGGAGAAATTCTAAATACAGCAACGCTTTTTGAATTGCAATTTTTTCATCAATAATTTGTTCATTTGTCATATCTTCTATCTCAACGCTGCGTTCCGATGTTATCCGCTTCTCACTTAATCTCTGGCGGGAAAAAGAAACATGGTTTAGCTACACAGGATGCAGATAATTACAAACATTGATAAAGCTTATAAGCTACGCAACTCAAAAACATGACCGCCCGACAGAAATTAAAAAAAACAGTTCAGATTGTGATTAAATATCGTGTTCAAAAAAATGATTACCAAAAATAGTAAATTAAATTTAAGGGTAAATTCCATTAGGAGTACTAAGAGAAAATTGGAAATCTGATTAGAAAAGTTTGAACGAAGCATAGAAAAAATTCCAAAAGGTCCAAAGAATAAATACTTTGAAAGTCTGAAGAACCGGATAAATCTAATAGCTAAAAGAATGTGAAGAAACAAAACAAAATTGAACTAGGAAATTTTTATTTATGCCTACCTTTTCAATTTCCGCTAAAGTATCATTAATATTTAGTTCCGGTTTTGGGGAGGTACAAACATTAGCATCTGGAGTAAAAGTAGTTGTAGTAGAACTAGTATCGCCTTTTAATTGTTTGTACTCCCTTTTAAACTTGTTCAGCTCCGTATATAACTTTCTTATGTTTTTATCATTCATTTTATCCGCCTGCGACGATTTATACCCGTAAGTTTGCTGAAACTCTTCATCGTAGTTTTTTATTTTGCGTTTCAGCGAGTTGATTTGCTTCGATAGTTGCTTCAGTTTCTTTTCCATGGGCGTCTTTGGATCTTTGCCTAGTGAAACTTTTGTTTGTTGAACGTTGGGGTCCAGGTATATTCGATTTGTAATCATAATCGAGTTACGCGGCGACGATAGCAGTCTGTTTGATGCCACCAGAAGACTCGGCAAGGTTTCTGTTTGCTCTGTTAACTCTTGACTCGAACTCGACGGCATTGGTTCTGAGGAGTCGATCTGTTGGTGGAGTGTGGTTAAATCCAAAGTGGATGCAACTGGTGTGTGTACTGGACTGGGTGAGGGATCTTTTTCTTGTTGATGGTTTGATGTTAGTAATTCAGTTTGGTTGTTATTATCAGAGTTGTTTTTGCGAGTTTCAAATGTTTCATATCGGTTAATGTCGTTGTTGTTGGTACACACAACACCATTTTCTTTTGTGAAATCATCCTTGTTAATTCGATGTTTAGAAACATGCTTACTCTTGTACTTCCGCCCGTGGTTTAATCTTCTTCCTCTTTGAGCCATAGCTGGCGCAAATCTTTCATGCCATCTACGTCTTTCGTGTTCATAGTCATCATAGACCAGTCCTTCCACGTATATACTTTTAGGGGGCGAGTATTTATCGTTTGCCTCAACCAATGAAATGACAATGGTGTCGTTGTGCTCTTGAAGTGGATGAGCTTTCTGGAAATCTTCGTGACTAACAACGCGTCGCATATCTTTTTTGTCATTATTCTTGATAGGTTCGATAGGTCTCTCCTCCGAATTTGATCTGATCACCTTTCTCTCTTGAGAAATGGAGCCAATACTTTCTTGCCGTTCTTTCCGCTTTCGCGCCTTGGCCGCACTCTTGGCTTCCTCAAATGTCGTCGGAGTTTGACTGTGTGACTTTCTTAAAGTGTCTGTAATCATCCGTTTTACTTTTCCAAATCTGGTTTCTTGTTCCTTCCGCACCTCTTTACTTTTGTCGTCTCTTGCGGTTGAAGTTTTCATAACGTCTTGGTCTACCATGTGGCTGCACTAAAAATTTCAACAGTTACGCAACAGTACTTTCGTGATTCAATTTGGGGAGTTGTTGCAAGGAAGCTCTACAAATACGAACTAAACAATAAGCTTGAGGTTACTACAGAACAAATGAAGGGAAATAATAATAGGATAACGTTTAAAACGAGCAAGAAAAGGCTTCTACCACACATAAATAAGTTTAACTGGCACATTTACAGAAACAAGCATAGCTCACTTACACTGCACTCCCTTAAAAGAGAGCAAAAACGTCGAATGTTTCGCTCAATATCGAAATTGACTACAACAGCTATGTGTATAAAGCGATATTATGAATATTATACGCTATAAGAAACAGTTACAAAGTTAAGCTGGATATTTATGTAATAGGATTCATATCTCTATCTCGACACATTGCAAATCTATGGCTGTTTTAAGAAGTGGGTCGTCACCAATCGCAGCTTTAGCATGTGGCTGTTAAAACCACACGACGGCGCTGCCCCTGGTCGCACACACTCGACGCTGTATTTAAACTGAAACAAAAGAAAATGCCGTTAGCATTTATTCGTGTTTTATTTCTGACTTAAAACGAGTAGGTTTGAACATAATTTATATCAACTATTGTGATTTCCTATTAAACACATATCAACGTCGTCTTATAGACGTTATTTCGGTTTAAACACCTAAAATAATGTACAATTTAGTACAGTAATCTGGGGGTATTTACGAATAATATAATGAAATTGCGTGTTTTAAATTGGGGAATCTGGGCGTTTGCGATAAGAGATTTTGATATCGGACGACATTTAATTAACGCACGTGTTTTTATCGCTGTTAGAAGAGGGATAACCCTTAACGATGTGCGCTTTATTTTCGGCTAAGCGGGGACGTGTTTCTTCACAGCCGGTGTTATCTAAACTAATTTTAATTGGCGCATTTGTGGTAAATACCGAAGGAGCGAGATTATTCTATAATGGAAGTGGTGTTCTCTTAAATACTGGAGACAATGAAAAAAAACTGGTGGTTTGCGACGGTTGAGAAAAAGCGTGAGGCTTTCTGTAGCTCTTATTATCAAAGATAAAGGTGTATATCGTTCGCAACCAACGATCATTATTGTCATCGTATTCAACAAACCAATTAAGATTTATGTGTTAAAAAAAGTGAAGTTCTGAAGTTTTCAGAGTTTATGTGTGAAGATAAGTGTTTATCGTAAGCTTGTTTACGACCAGATTACTTAGATTATTTAAAAAGAAAAACTGTAAGTAAGTGTCTTATTTGTCAAATCCCTGAGTGCGGAGGTAATCTGTTCAAACAAGCTTTGCAAGCTTTCTTTCAGAAATTTTGTTTAATGTTCGTGTCATGTGTTTGGAATTAAAGTTTGTCATTGTCAATCAATTAATTGTGTGTTTATTCGAACCCATTGTGCGACCTGGTAAGAGTTTTCATGTCAAATTTTTCTTCTCGTGTCCAAGAATTGTGTCAAGTGTTCATGAAAATTTCTGTTCCTTTGAAAGTTGATCGACGCTACCGAGTCTGCCAAATCCGGTCAAGGTATTTCAATTTTTGTTGGGTTCGAAAGCTCTTGTTAATTGGAAGACGAAGGCAAATTAATATTTTAGAATTTCCCGTTAAGTAATGTCCTATGGTAATTTACTACGAGCATTAAAACTGCAAGTTAATGTAGGTTTACGCCGATATCAATTTTGATAAGCGACCTTTATGCCGGCCGAAAGAATTCCAATTAACAACAAACCTTACTGGCCTATCGTTTCAATCCGGCCAATTAAGTATGTGCAATTAACAGTAGCTAAATAAATGTGTTGCAGTAAACGTTATCCGAATGGGGCTCTCAAAAGAAGGGCTCTTAATTTAAATGCTAAGACCAATTACACTCTTGTCCGCACACCGCACAATTAATTAAAGAAGTTTTAATTTTTGGACATTCTTATCCGAATACGCTGTGTCGGCTGGAAAACCGTCGATCCCTCCATCGCATAGTCGAATTTTATAAAAGGTAAAGCCGTTGTTTTTAGCGGAGATCTTTTTTGGCTTTTGCATCTTGCCAAGTACAGTAATTTTCAAACTTTCCGTAAATTTACTTCGACAACCGCACCGCATTTAAATCATAGTTCTTTTTGCCTTTGGTGTTTTAACCGGAATAGGTAAGTTACGTTTCGTAAGTACCGTAGTTTTGAGCTTTTCTATAAATGTATTTTGCATTCCTTCTCATAATTCCGACTTTAACCAGGGGCAAGAATTTGAAGAACCGGAAACGGAAAAACGGAAGAAAAAAATGCAGGACTCAAAGGAACCGAAGGACTCCACACCTTTTAAAAACCTGAAAATCTTGTGGTTTGAAGAAGTCAAAGAAATGGAAGCATAGTAATTTGATGAATCCACATTTCTTGTTCTACCTCCGACACCCGGAAGGACAAATTGATAGACGCCCATAAATCACCACCTATAAACCTATAATTGAAGAATTATTCAAGAGAAAACATTGAAAATATTTTAATGAAAAACACAATCTGAATAATTTCAAAATGAAGAATTTGAATCATTTGAAGATTCGAACACACCGAAGCGAAGAATCTAAAAGATTTCAGAGAATGTGAAGAATCTAAAAATCGGCGAGATAAAAAGGAACGAAAAAATCAACAGATTCATACGAAACATAAAAAACGAAACTTGAGTGGAGCAACTGGAAGATCTGTATGTCCATACATTTGAACGCACGGAGAGACGGACAAACATTACAATTAACAACCTTATAAAGCAGTAGGCTACCCGTTTCTACACTTATGTTAAATAAACAGATCCTTTGTTTTATAAACAAATGGCAACTGGTTTCGGGTGCAAAAGTGAAACGTTTTTTTGTGAAAATGCATCTTAGGCTAGAGAGAATCTAAAAGTACTGCACTTACCAATGCACAAGCGAACTTCATAGGAACGTGTTAGGAAAACCGATTCACCATGTAAAAAAAGCATTACAACTAACTCAAAATACTATTAGTAAAACTGTACCTGAACAAACCGTAAAAACATCCTACTACGATATGGTATCAACTTTCCTGCAGATAAACACTTTTACAACTGGCTACTCTGAGCAGCGACTACAATCGTGTAAGTCACATCCAGCAGTTATCGCACTGTTTTATAATTTTTGGAATGCAAGCGGAGTAAATACAATATAAATAAACGATAACGATTTAGTTCAAACCAGATTTATGTTTACTTTATCTCGCAGCATCAAGCGGATTTTTTAAAAGGTGTATCCTAATCTCTCGAGCAAATTGTGGAAACTGGGACGATTTTGAATTATGTATTTCCACCACCAAAGCGACGCGTCGAGGACCTTTTCCAAAAAAGTTACCATTGATATTATAATTGGTATAAATAGATGTAATGTATTTTTTAATACATCTTGGCCAATCTGTTAACAACTAATCAACATCAAAAGGAAGGACTTCCTGGCAAAATCTTAGCAAATGGTGGGTATTTGGCAACAGAAAGAAACCGGGTTATAAATTCGGTTAATGGTGTCTAAATTCGGGCCAAGCTTTGGACGAGAAACCGCTTTATAACTTTTGTGAATGTTTTCGTTTTTTGAAAAATAGATGTGATGATTTACATTAAAAAACAAAACCGAGTCGATCGAGTTGAGATTAATTGGCATGATTCAGGTAGAACGCCAGCATTTTTGGCATGTTCAAATTTGTAAGTGCTTGATAATTCTGTCAATACAAAATGCCAACTGCGTATATGCGATTTTTCAAGGGACTATGCCAAAATTAATAAATCTACGGCTCAACGAATGTCAGTGTATTTCAATAACCCATTCTTTTCGCCCGTTTGTGTCTACCGTGCCAATATTAAACCGTGCAATGGTTATCATATCCAAACATAGAATCAAGTTCATTACACTCTACCAAAAGTAAGCTAGGAGATTGTATCTACATTCTCTCAAAGTTGGGAAGCGTCATGGCTATGACAACAAATGGATTACTCCGTCGAAAAATAAAATTCCTAGCAATAAAAGCACAAAGTCCGCTATCGTAACGTAACATAAATTAGATAATAATTCAAAATCAATTGCTGCGAAACACGTAACAAAGTCACATGGGGAAACTTAATTACGTGACATACCTAACCCCAACGTCCACAATGAATCGCTTTAATTTAATTTAGTTTGAAGTTAAAGCATTTGAAGCACGACATCGCGAATAAGAAATTTACCAACTTAAATACGGCTTTACGGATTAAAAATGTTCCAAAAGTTGCAAAATTTTGAGTGATTTGACACACTCAAAGGGAATTTCAAATAAATTCCATTCGCACATTAATCAGCTAGAAAATTCCAAAATGTTTCAAACAAGTAGAAAATGATTCTAAAAATTAAGATTGAGGACACCAGATAGAAAAAAATATACCGAAAAGAAATTCCAAATGGCATTTAATAAAGTACCGACGGTAAATTTTCATATAACGGTACCGATCGATCTACAAGGTGTTATAATTTCACGATTAATTTACAAACACAAAATTCAAATGCGAACTAACAAAACTACATAATAAAACCAAGAGATTATCCAAATAAAGCCAGGGCCTACTGGACCATTTTACATTTTTGTTTCTTTCATTTAGCTACCAAAAATTGACTTATTTTTTTTCTCGTTAGCTGCCACGGATACGAAAAAATTACAGGAGACCTTTAAAAAGTTTCTAAACAAACCAGAAAAACAATATCTTATTTTACAATCTACCAGCGGCGAAAAAAAAAGTTCAGGGGTAGAAAATGGCACATGACCTCTAAAAAAACATCCCCCAGTAGATTCTCACTACCATTTACATAATCAAGGTTGTAAGCCCTTCAGCGTAACATATTCCAAATTTGAGCCAAATATCTCAAAAACTGCAGGATACCTATAAAAAACAAAATCGTGAAATTTAACACCCTGTAAATCGGTAACTAAGCGGACCTATGCTTTTATGAACTTTTAATCATAAAATAACACAAAGAATTGGTCCCTTTCGTATTTACATCATATATAGGAACACCCTGTATAACACAGAAAACCATTGCTTTTCATTTTAACATTTCCCTCGAGATTTCCCTCACTTCTCGCTTTATTTAAATTGATTTTTGGCGACGTTCAGTCGTTTCATGGACTGATGTTATTTAAGTTTTTAAATTTAGATTCCTTATCTCTCTTATCTTGTGTAATTTCATTGTTTCGCGAGCCATTTCGAAAGACCATACTTTGCCTTCATTATCAAGAAATATTTTTATATCAGGATTAAAAGTAATACGTAATATCAATCGAGATAAAATGGACAATAATTACTGTGAATCGATTCAAGAATTATGTCAAAATTATGAGCTAACGAGCTTTCACGCTTCCCGTCTGGGGTCACTTTTAATTGTATCCGAATTGCTATAGAGGGTCTAGACTCAAGAGAACGTCAATTTCTACAAAAATATAAAACACAACTAAATATAGCTGTTCCTGCTGATTCAACGTGTTTTAATTAATACGATGTGCACCTACGCGGTGTGACTCATTCATATTACTTTCGCAAATATAAATAATTTCCTGAAAAAAATTATGAGAAGTAAGGAAAAGCTGACGGGATACAAGTTGACTTTGAAAGAAAGAAGGTACAGAGTGCCGAGAATAAGAGGACGGCAGAGGAGGAGGCAAGATTAAAGGGCGGCAGTAAGAGAGGAGGAGGGAAGAAACGGAAATTTAGAAAGGAGAAAGAGGACACGAACATTATGTTCTGAAATGTGACGGAGGTAGAAAACAAAAACGAAATTTCTAGAAGAGAATAGGTACAAAGTATAGCGCGATTTATGGCAATATGGCTGGAACTTCGAAAGATCACTAATATGATCAACCAATGGAATATTTATAATGAACAAATGGAGGCGCGTCAAAAAACACTTGAACACGTCCATTGGTATTTTAGTTGCACATTTTCTGGCCAGATGCCAATACTAACTTTGTTATTTTAAATATAACACCATATATACCTATTATTCAATTTTTGTCATTCGACAAAACATTTTAGACAATATGTCAGGTACCGATTTCCGAAATCTTAAGCGTCTTCTTAAGTCGTCTTAAGAGGGGTCACCGTTCCATTATAAACAAGTGTAAGGACGCATTTCATGGTTCCTCTCCTCCCTATCCAGAAAATATTCCGTTGAAGTACTGCCAAATATTGATTTGGAAATGGGGCGGTGTTCCATCTTGCTGAAAGCATATTATATTGACTGGAAATTGTGGGTTTTCTGGATCAGGATATAAATTGTCATCTTTTTGTAACCGTGCTAGATAATTACAGCCATTCAAATTGATTTATTATCTGACAAAAATACCAAAATCATCAGCTCCTGAGTTGACTTATTGGCAGAGATGCATTTTATTTCCTGTTAAAATTGGAAAAATTCATAAAAGCTAACATCGAATGAATATTGGGGCTACTTTTCGACTACGGTAGATCTGTAGATTTTCACTATACATTTTTACGTCGCATTTACTACGTTGAAAAGAGAACAGGAAACATATTAAAATATGTATATCAATATTTGTTTATATTATGATGGTGAATAAGTATAAAATAGCCTGTTTTTTTATTTATCAATGCTTCGACCATCTTCCAGCCAACAGTAGATTCTTAATGCGAAATCCTTCAGTTTCAGAAATAAACCAATTTTGCGGGGTAATTTACAGAAGTGCACTACTCGAGATGAAATCCCTTTCGATTATAGAATGGCGGTTACGTAAACATCATCAACTCCCTTGGTGATTCATAAAGGTTGTACCAGCACCGAGACCAGCACGTAATGTTCATTCGCGAAAGGTAGGGGGTACCAAGCAAGTTTATGGTCGCTATAAACTCCTGCAAAAGTGCAATCGATATAAAGCGATTTTACGACTTTGGCGTGTTTCGATAAATTATTAGAATAACATTGAAGGTGGTATGCGGTTGCAAAACTGTTCCGCTACTTTTCAACTGCGTAGGATGAAATCTGTGATTAGATGATTTATTTACCGTAGAGACGTAAACTTCGGATAAGGCGCAATGATAAAGTCACTATCGTAGATTAGCTAAAAATAAGTGGTAATGGTAATATACTAATGACACAAAAAGAGATCTTTTTCATCAACTTCTCCTCAGCAAAAGTACAAAACTCCATTTTTTAACGTCTGACTAGGTCATTTCTTCTGCGCGCTCTTCGAAGCACAGCGTTTAGTCGTCTTTCTAACAAAATTGTTTGAAATCTGTTTGAACACGAAACCTATAGCTGGAATCATTGGTTAAATGACGTCCCCCACCCTTCACCTTATCTTTGACCATAGTCGATTCGATGTGAAAAAAAGGAAAGGCAGTAGCACATATCGAGGAGACCACTGATAAGATGAAAACATTTATGGTCGTATAGTTTTTCAGCGGTCTCAAAAAGAAAATGCGCGAACTTTGCACATTTATTAAAAACATTCACACATTGTACTAATCTGATGAATTTGCAGTTGGGAATTAAGATAAATGTTAATAATTGAAATTTTTCTAAAAACATCGATCAACATAATTTCATTTTTTCTTAGTATTTGGGTCTTTTAATTATTTTGTGGACTGTATTTGGAGTCTAAAATAGAATAATTTGAATCTGGCTTATAACGAAAGCTATATTTTCTGTAGCTGACCTTTTGGTGACTTCATCGGATCTCTAATGTTTTGTTTGTCATCAGAGTACAGCCATCATCTAACTTTTGTCTTTTTATTTCTTCCTTATGGCTGTATTTACGCCTTTTGCTTTCGTTTATAGCATTTAAATAAATAGTATTCTTTCTCGAGCACTAAAATTGTTCTATATTTATTAGTTTTAGTATTTTGGAAGGTACCGCAGCCTATATGAAGTAATTTGGCGCAAAATCGAATATAATCTGATGGTCGGTTCACTCGATATGCGTAACATTCGACATATCCAAGATGGCGATGATTTAAATCCGGCGGATTTTCTCCAGGAGGAATTTTTTTGGGAATTTTGGAATATAGCTATACTCAATATTTTCACCAATATTTACCTTGTTATCTTAAATGTCCGGGTCAATGTCTAATTATCCTACAGGGGAATCAGTCGTATCAACTTAATTAACTTTTTGACAACTGTAATCTTAAAAATGTCCAAAATCTTGAAGCACGATGCATAGTGGTTCTAGTAATCACCCAATTTTTTATGCCCGTTTTCCTTTCAGAAAGGTTACGTTATAGCTATAATAATTTTAAGAAACCTACTACCAATTAAATTTTTGAACATAAGACCGAGCATAAGACAATTGTGTAAGTTTTACATTGTATTCAAATAAGAAACTTTTTCGACAATTTTTCACGTGCTTCATAATTATTTAATTTGTTGGACGCCAGGATAAGATAATTTAAAATGCAAATTGAATAAGCGACAAGAAAATGACCACTGTGAGTGAATATACTAGCAATATCAAATTCTGATATTTTTGTGTTAGAAGTTTAAGGTGAATACTACAGCTGGGTACTAAATTACTTACTGCTGAAATTAAACCACCTCTGATTCACCCTAAGCTAAACATAGTCCACTTTCCCTTTAAATAGAATAATGAATCACTTCACAGAAATGTAAGGCATTGTTATGTCCAATAAGTTGGAAAATAGATTCGCCTTTCCGTGACCTACCAACAGAAAAAAGATTTTTTGTATGACGGCATGCTTTGTTAGAATCACTCATTTACTATTTAACTTCGAAAACAAATTAATACAACCGTAGATAAATAAATTATATGACCGAGAAGATACTTTTGGTGGAAGAGAACACTAAATATATCAATGTTGTTTAATAAAAGAAGAGAAGTTGGAACGGATAATAATCTAAAGCGACCAGTTTCGGCAACTTGCCATCTTCCGGATACAATGTCTTAAATTCCTGATTTATGATAAAGGTTTCATTTCGGAACCTACAACCATGGATCGCCACCAAATTATATTCTAGCCCTTCTGTTCTTCTAAAAAATTGGATTTTGAATTTTGATATTTATATACGTGATGTAACCGATGCGGTTGGCGCGGTGAATGCGTTTAGCGACTGCTAATCAGAAGGCTGCGAGTTCGAACCCTAGTTAGTAAAAAATGGATGCAAATAAACCAAACCTTTAAGACGTTTCGTAAAAGATATGACCTCTTGGATCTCAAATATTGTGATTCTAAATGACGAGCTGATTTCACCATACCCCAACATTCGTTGCTTGGAGACTTCATCACCACCGTGTGACAAAATGAAATTTGTGCCCAACTAATTAATGCAAAATTATAATTGAACCTTCCGTTCCACTTCTCGGTAACTTTTTTTACATTTCCTAAATGTGCACATATTTGTTGGCATCCAAAGTGATATAAGTATGCTTCATTGACAGTGTAATTTTCTATATTGAATGCGGAACGACGCCGACGGTTAGTTCTTCTGTGCACGTCACGCAAAGTTGGCATGCTTCCATCAAATCTGTTTCATAAATATCCTTCCGAAAAATATAGTGAACTATATGGGTTTTTGGGTAAATAGCAAAGAAGTAAACCAGAAAAACTGGAAGATTTAAGGAACCGCATGGATCACTCCCACAAAACTGCATGGTATCATATTGGCTACCTGGGTTTTTAAAATTTACGAAAATGACCTAACACTATCAACATCCGCACAATCTCCCATGTTGTAGGTTTGAAATATATTTTTTTCTAATTCCTTATTTTAAATCTAAAAAAACAGCTGAAAAAATGTGCCTATCCGGCTAAAGTCAAATCAAGGGATTGCAAAATAAAAAAGTACACAAAGCGTCGTAAAATTGTCATGATTTCGTATTGATAATGAGCTCTCACAGCAACAAAAAAATTAGCTATTCATTAAGTACCCAAGTACCCGTTGTAAGCCGTTGGGTTGATTGAATTTTCTTGATCTCACTTTAGCCAAATGAGCACTCTTTCCCTAAAAATTCACTTACTCAAAACGAATGCACATTTTTCTATCAATACACGTAGACTACAATATCACAAGTGCTGGTCTGTTTCAGTATGAAACATCTGTTGCACTTGTTCCCTTTCTACTAATTGCAAGTGGGTTAACGTAAGGCTCGTTAAACGTTATCGTCATGCGGAATACAGTAACTACCTGGCAACGGCGATGGTCACTCACTGCCAAAATAAGGATAATAAAATCATAATAATATTACCAGCTTTGTCACTTCCAAGAAACCTAATTCTTTTATATCTTCAGACGAATTTACTACCATATTCATTTGTATGTCAAGGTTTTCATAGAAGTTAGAAGATGATATAGCTACAACGTGGATAAGGATTTTGCTGACCAAGAAGCAGGCTTCATAGTCAAAGAAAAATCCTTAAAAAATAATGATATTATGACCCATATTTGGAATAACCAGAAGTTGTGCCTATAACCGATGCAATGGAGTCTCGAAAGACCCGACAAATTATTGAACTTTGATGACGTGTGGCTATTGTCCCTAATTTTTAAAGGGTTCTTCCTAGTACCAAAAGAAACTTACAATTGAGTGTCAAGTCTCTAGGTCTAGGACCTTCTGTTCAAGAGTTATCGCACGGACAGACGAAGAAACAAAGGACGAAGTTACAATTTCAACAATGTTTTAGCAGTAACTTGTCCGAGGAAAAACGGAACAGCCTGAACCAGAGTTAATGTGAAAACATCAAAATGGGTGTCAGTGGCGCCAGGTAGTGGACCCTGGCCCATCTGTTGTATTTCTTGGCCTCCCTTGACCCACCCTTGACAAAATGATCAACGCTCCCGTGGACAGATTACGAATTGCGCCGTGACTGCTGTCCGCAGATCGTCAACTTATTTCCCATTTTTACAAATATTCAATTAAATTCACTTTATTTTGGTAACATACACTGTGTCCAATATAAGGAAAACCGAAATTTGCCGATTTGGTTTTTATTTTTTTTTATGTTATTCAAACAGATGCAAAAAAACACTTTTTCATTGACACTTTTTGAGCTCTACCGTTGAGAGATTTTCGTTTCGGAGAAATCATCGTCAACTTTTTTATTACGAATACAACGACGTAACGCACAAAAAAAACAAAAGTTGGAACGGTTGATGGTGTCAACAGTATGGTACACCCGCGCGCATTGCCGTGCAAGAATACCTATCGGCCAAATGTCCTGAAAAATGTAAAATTTCTTCGATAGGGATTCTCGAGGGTTTCCGCTGAAACCTTTTTTTGCGGGTGCCGTCATCCTATTCGTAATAAAAAATACTTCTCAAGACAGTATGTACTTATTTTACGGGCCATACAAAAGAATACCCTCGATGATGAGTTCTGCGAAACGAAACGTTGTATTGAAAATCCCTCAACAGTGTCTTGTAGAGCTCAAAAAGTGGCAATGGATTTTATGATTTTTTCTGTAACTGTTCAAATAACATCGGAAAAAAGTAAAAACGAAATCGACAAATTTCGGAAGTACCTAATCGGAATTTTCTGGTTTTTGTAATGTGCATCTTTTCCCTAATAATTTGACCATCGTCGTATCTTCTATGGTTTAGGACATTCTCACGATGCACATCCTTATTTTAGACCCAGTGTATATTCACAACAGCTTATGAATATGTTGGTAAGTATATAGTAAAATAGATAAAAGTACGCACTTGCTTCTGCATCCGATATCCTTATCACTCACCTAATATCATTGAATAAAGATTCAGATTTAATTTAATTTAAATAGTAGGTACGGTATTGCTGGTTAGTAATAAATAGCGTATTTAGTTTTCGTACTAATATAATACTTGGTATCACTCGGGTATCACTTTTTGGGGATTTTTTGAGGACTCGAGAATGAAAAGAGACAGCGATGCCAAACTTTCGCCAATTGTTTTCTATGAGTTCAAGGATCAGTGCTATTGAATATGAGCCAGATTAAAAGTCGTGTTTGTAGCAATGAAACTCTAAACCTTCCCCATATAATTTTATTCTTAATAAGTTAAAGGCGACTATAGTTTCGGCGAATTGCGAGACCATCAGGCGACTAGAAAAGGTTTTACTTTAAATTGAACACTTAAAAAGCTAAGTACTTACTTTAACATTTATTAGGTAAGATGGAAAGAATCTCGGCTTGCTAGAGAAATTAATTATGATCGAGGATAAATTCACTTGTAAATTCATCATAAATTATGAAAATGGCTATGTCTGTACATGAAAATTATTCAAATGTTCTCATCTTGAATCCAAGAGGTGAAGAATGAAAATGTTTAAGATATGAGTAATCGGAAAAAGAATTTGGAGGCTAACGGCGGCCCTGTCCCTACGTTGACGTCCGCCATACCTTTGAATGCTTATAATTCGTACACAGTTTAAGAGTTTATTATTATTATTAGCTCTTAGCTCTGAGAGAGACACGTCAAGGAGTTTTTTTTTAGGAAAATACATATGACTTCTTATTTGCCTAAAAGTTCCCTAACGATAACGATCAATACGCATTTTCCATAAGTATAACAATGCTGCTTTTATTTGAAATTCAAATTTTCAATTTACAATACACCTGTAAATAGCTACAATTACAATTACAATAATCGGAATTTTTTCAATAGAATGTTGGCCCACTTGACCCGGGCGGTTTCGTCGCCTATGGTCCGTTCCTTAAACTACTATTAACTGGTCAGAGACTCAGAGTTAACATTTTGGTAATTAATTCCCTACAGCATGATAAAATATACCCGACTGTCCGCCCACCTTTTAAGATAGATACATACTTTTGACAATTACGTATTACACCGCACTCAAGTAAATATAATTACAAATAAATTCTATTTGCAAAGATTAACTTTTTGACATCAAGATAAAAAGTGCTCACATCTTCCCAAAAAATTAGTCAAGATAAACCGTTTCCACGTTTTCCACTAAAATTAGTTCTGATCGAAACGCACGTCATCATTGAAGATGTACTTATATAGTGTCCAATTTTTGACACTTTTATAGGGTATTTCCGTAATCATGTGTGTGCTATAAAAAAAGTAATATAGGCGTCAAATGTTTCAAAATAAGTATACGAGGTCAGCTAAAAAAGTTATCGGACCTAACCACATTTTAAATTTAAATGCAAGATCATGTACTTATATGTTAATCTAGAAAAATAGCATATTATAAAATTAAAAAAACAAATACAACAATTTTTTGAATCTTTGTTGGATTCAAGGAGAACATTTTAATATTTTCATACACGCACAGCAACGTTCCTTATTATAATTCAAATAATTTCAATATGGGCACTTGCAAGCTACTCGATATTAGAAGAAAAACCTTCGGGTTAAAAGTATATTAGAAACTATTGGAGACATTCGCATTCGCAAGTCGCATTGAACCGGGTCCCCTGGATACCCCCAAGGTCCGGGGTATTTACCCCACGCGTAAGGGCTCTCACCTCTATTAGCGGCCCTGGCGTGGAGAAAAGACAGGAGAGGTTTGCAATGTTACGAAATCATAACCAACATACCTACCTACCTACCTACCTACTAATTCAGTACCTACCTCCATTGAATTTATTATTCAATGCTACCTCTTTAAGATTTTGTTTACTTATTAGGGATTTTATCATCATCAACGTAAACTAATTTGTTTATTACATTAATTTATACCAATTATCAAGTATTCTTCCTTTAATAAATTAGTTGTTACACGAAAAATAGGTACGAAAAATATGTTTTTTTCCATTTTAAGGAAGGTCGTATTATATACATACCTAATACGAAGCAGTACAAATTAATCAATTTATTTATGTAGAAGAATAAGGTGTAAGCCTGCGAGATTTCAGTTTTCATTCATAAATCTACAAATTGTGGCATGTATTTACACAAGAACATTACAATTGGGGTTAATGAGACCCTTGTTTACGCAAACGATATCGCTTCCAACGTAAACAATTTGTATATGTTTGTGACAAACGTTATCAAGTCTGTGACTTTTTAGTCTTCCTAGTTTTTCTTACAAAATGCTCTGATTCATCCGAAGACGATTGCTTCTGGTAACGCACCGTAGTATGATGCCAGAACCTTATACAATTATACGAGCAATAGCAAACGGTCATAACCATAATATATTACTATAAACAATTTATTGGCGCAGTTTGAAGGTCGGGCGATATTTTTTCAAACGATAATTTTACATGACAATTGGCAAGGTAAATTCGTGGCAATTTATTATACGCGTCCATTTTTACACAACAATAATTTTATTGAGGTCAAAACAATAATAGCACTCAATAGTGGGAAAAAAACCACAAATGGCTTTAAATTACATTTCATGATTCATTGACATTCGCGCGTTAAACTTACCAGTCACATTAACAAGTTGGCACTAACTGTAGAGTTTGTTTTTCACACATTTTTATACCATGAGCGTATTAGAATCAGTGATGTGTTCCAAATATAACCATTAATTTAGAGACTGTGTGTTATTTATAGTAATAGAACGACTTGTAGGTGATCTAAAGCTAAACAATACAACTTACACACACGACGTACAGATTGTGAATGCGCCGCGGTGCCGCTTCCCTATTTAAATTAGGATTTTTTTAAAATAATGCTTATATTACCACTCCTACACTCCTCAAAAATCGCCAAATATTACTATTTCCTGAACTTGAATTGAAGGCTTAAGATCAATCGTCTACCTACATCTCGAATACAAGAAGTTTTCCATTCGCCGCCAAGTGTTTATTTTACCAGTAGGTACCTAATTTATACGTAATGGCGCGTTGAAGGATGTACGGCATTTGAATGATTCTCTCTATAGCACCAGGTGCTACTATATAAATTTTATGTAAGCTCTGGGCTATTATTAGATAATCTCTCCATTTATTTGTTGACCGACTCACACAGATATTTAAAAATATACAGTATGTACAATGAAAAAAACTAAATTTATCTAGTTTTAGATCTGGAATTTTGTATTTGCACTTTTGTGAAGTACAATAATAATTTACACTTACGCAACTAGGAGTTTGCCTCCACTATGCGAGAAAATTATTTACATTCTAATTTACATATAAAATTTAGATCCTTTGAACCTTATTCTTACATTACATCAATGTTTCACATACTATTTTGTCATTAAATAAATCAAAATCCAAATAAATATGACGTTTAACCATAATCATAGTATGCATAGTGCAATATTTTGTAAGGGAAGGTCCACTTTACTAACGAAAATTTCCAGAAACGTGACGTAATCACCGATATGCATATATATATATATATATATATATATATATATATATATATATATATATATATATATATATATTATATATATATATATATATATATATATATATATATATATATATAATCAAAACTGAATTATTTCCATTAAATGTTCATTACGGTTTTTGAATTCGATTTACCCGACGTGATAAAAGTTAGATACTCGCACTTTATATGCCTCGCTAACTCCCTTTGTTTTGTGTTCTTATCTAATTGTAGATTATTGGCAGAGAGCGCCCTTCTGAATTCAGAAAACCGTGACCAGGATTCAAAGAATTGTGCCGTACTTCGTGAGATTAACGTTTGTCCATAAAGGCTTTCTGTTACAGCCGAATTGTAATTAGGTAATATATTTTTTTGTGATAGTCATTTAAACAATTTGAACTCCGTTATTCCTGCAGAGGTATATTTCGGTAATTATTTTCTGACTACGAGTTGATCCGTTTTTTTTTTAATTAATTGGGATATTCAACTTCTATTTGTAACGGTTGAAAACCATTTGTTATAAACATATTTGGTACCTATACCTTTTGAATTAAATTGCTATCGATTTCAGCTACTCTCCACTACAGTTATTGTTTATGTTCAACCCATTCAATTTCTTTACACTTTTAGCTTTATCAAGGATCTCTTAGTCTACCTTGTTCCCTCCTCAGTAAGTATTTTCTATCAAACTATAAGTGGCACATATCCGGTTTTACTGGTTTATTTTTAGCGCATTTCCACAAAAATAAAAAAAAATGCGCTATTGTGGCCACTTTGTCCGTCCGTCCGTCCGTCCGGCTGTCCGTCCGTCCGTCCGGCTGTCCGTCCGTCCGTCCGTCCGCTCGTTTTGCGACGCTACTAGTTCTTTATCTTAAGAGCTATTGTTCTACTTTTTTCGCTATTTGGTTCGTTATGGTGTCGAGTCTTGTACCAAGGAACGAATTTTTTCTGTGCCGC
Organism: Photinus pyralis; assembly: GCF_008802855.1. Taxonomy (NCBI): domain Eukaryota; kingdom Metazoa; phylum Arthropoda; class Insecta; order Coleoptera; family Lampyridae; genus Photinus; species Photinus pyralis. The sequence goes on along the minus strand of NW_022170596.1, from coordinate 40,637,042 downwards.
TTACAAAAAAAGTTATTGTAAAAAAAACAAAAAACCGTTTTTTACATGTTCCATAATTTTACACTTTTGCCGTTTATTAACGATCCTAGAAATCGTTTATAATTTTGCATTGCTATCTTTCGTCTGCCTGTTGGTCTGTCCGTCTGTTCCTTTGTCTGTCTGACCATCTATCTGTCCGTGTCAACGATAACTTTGTTTAGAAATGTTCGATCACTTTTACATCTCCGTTAGTTATGAACTGAATTGCATGAAATTCAATATGTGCATAGCTTTAGCCATATAATACGCAATGCCAAAAGTTGAATCGAATCGATTCAAAATTCACAGTGCCCTTTTCGCATCTCGACCATTTATAAACCGAATTGCAAAATTTTTTACTTGTAAAAGCATTTGAATGAAATTTGATACATAGGCACTTGGAATAAAGGAAAATCTAGCGCCAGTTTCAAAATTTTATTTTGCGCATGCGCAGTGCCAACTTTGTTATCTATGGAAGCATTTAAGTGAAATTTGATATTTAGGCGCTTGGAACAAAGGAAAATCTAACATTAGTTTCAAAATTTAGGTTTGCGCATGCGCAGTTTCAACTTTCTTATTTAGAAAAGCACTGAAATGAAATTCTTCTCATAAACTGACATTGAAGTAGCACGACAAAAATGGATTGCCCATGTGCAACGCTATCTTTCATATTTGTGGCCGGATTTTTACGATTTTATAGAAGTTGCATCTTACAAATGGGAAATGAATGCAGTGGAATACGCTTTATGTAAATCGTTTACGATTACTTTTTAACTTGTTGCTTTTTTGGCTAACCGTAGAACAAAAACCCCTTAATTACTCCGACCTATGTCTACTTTGTCTGAGCATACCGTGTAATTTTGTTGCGTGTCCCCAAAGTGCATGTAACAAGGGGTGAAACCTCCGGGTGGTGCCCGAGACTATCGTACTGCCCTGCCGACTTACGAAGATCCGTAAAATATTTCAAATTATCTACATAGATTTGTTGTTAATTTATTTTGTGAATTAAAATCGATATTTTGGGACCAACTAATTTCTTCTCGGTTTGGGATTTTTACAATCTGATTTCAGAGCATTCTGACTGACCGAAGAAATGTATTACCTATGAGATCTTGCATTGCGTATTTTGGTCAATGGTCTCCGTCAGGCGTGTTGACCAGAAAAGTGAGCACTTCTAATCAAGGATAAAGGGGAAATTATTTTTAAGAACAATACCGCTTTTTTAATTGCCGTTATGAAGTCGCACGGACATCTATTTGTAAACTTTAATGATCTCATTAACCTTCGCAATGGTAGAGTGAAAATTTCGATTCAATAACAAAAAATAAAAAAAATTACCACGCAAGTTCTCGCCGAAAAACTGTTCATTAAAGAACTCACGACAAAAGTTGATCCAATCAGTATTAACGATTCGATTATAGTTCAGGGTGTTCTTCGCAAAACCGGTATAATTTTGTGTCTCCAAAATGTAAAGCACTTTTGCTCTCACTAGATGTGCGATTCTGTATACTAGAAAAATCTGGCTGCAAGCATGTTGTTTTACGTTTTTGGTCAAAATAATTTGTGATTCACTTCAGCAAGGATTCCTTTTAACATTTTTTTTCGAAACTTAACTTTCTAACTATCTCAGTTACGAACCCCCCCCCCCCCCCACTCACACACTTTAAAATTATTTAATTTAGTTTGCTCATCTTCACCAATTGGGGAGCTATATTTAGAAATATTCAATATGGAAACAATGCATCAATGACGTAAATAAAGAAGGTTCACATGTATTCAAATAAGATTCGTCATAGTAAAATTACATAACATATAAACGCAGCCAACTATTTTTATTAGCATGCTTCTATTAGAAAAAAACTAACTAAAAATGTATTTTTAGCACATTCTCAAATGCTTATGGCTACTTTTTACGTCAATGCGACCAGGTGCTTGAAACCTCAACTCCCACTTCCACTTCACTTTTTCAAACATACAATTTGAATTTTCTGCATTCGGTAGTTTATTGCGCCAATTTCATTGGGAAAACAACAAAATATAGATACACATTAAATTAATAATGATCGAGAAGTGAACTCTCAAAAGCGTTCGCCATTCTAAAGTTTCCAACATTTTCGTTTCCAGATCTAATCTCTTGGTCGATCCTTGCGCTCAAACTCTTACCCCACTCCGTTACCTTACCTAGCAGTTGCTAATTTTTTGAGTGCTTTTTGTTTCAGGAATAACCACAAACATATCACATCGTTGTAAACATGACATCCGTTTCCAATCAAAGATCAGGATTTATTCGGAATAAGCAAGTAATACCTTTTTAACTCTATTCACTGAACATATTCACCCCGAAAACGCAAACTCTTGATCTACGACTATTTGTCTAGTCTCCAGACTACTGCTCTTACTTCGGTTACCAGGCCACGAGACATCTGTTCGCAAGGTTAGTCGCATTCCATAGAAACCGACATTTTGACTACAGAACAAAATGGAGCAGTTGAATGTGGTAAATTTCCAGTCTATCGGATAATGTGTGATAACTGACCTATACCAACAAAACGAAAATGTTAACAGAGCAAAATTTACCTTTTGTAAACCGCTAATCGAGTTGTAAAACAAGGCCATTAAATAAATTAAAATAGTAAAGCTCTACCAGTTTTCTCAGGTTTTAACCAACAAGTGCATCCGTACCTAATGATGCGGCAATTTATGATCACACCAAATAATGGTGAAGGTTACTTCCGGATTGCGATAACCTAGTAGAAGCTCAAATGTACAAGACCTTCTGCTTAGGAATTTGGGAATTGTTATGAAGTCATTCATCTGTTCAAGGCGTTTATTAGAAATTTTGTACATTTTGAATAGTTTCTTCACAACGTACCAACTTCACTTTCTTTAGTTATAATTCGGTACCATTAGGTAAAGACAATTATGGACGAGGTAGATTCGGCGTAAATAATAATGTCGATGACATCAGATTTTCGTCAGAATAATTACCCTTGAACTTGGACGGCCCCGACATATGTTCCCAATTTGTTCTAGAATTAGACATCCAAAAGGAAAAGCGACTAAAGTAACACAGATGGTAGGTACGTTACAACAAGCACGCACCAAATTTGGTACGACGCAATTCAAAGAGCTGCCGTCCGAGATAAACAATAGCGGATTTTTTCATCCACCATTTTATGAATCACGAAAACATGTTAGGAAACTTGAAAGAAAATTAATTATGCATAGGTATACGTTTATTTTTAGAAAACGTTAGTTTACTCTGGTGCTAGTAATACAAGCACTAAATTTAGAGCAAATATGCATTGAATTTGAGAGTAATAATAGAAATTAAACGCATCGGATATTTCAGGATTATATACATTCGGACACGTAATGTTCAAATCATTTCAAGAGCAGAGAGGTCCTTCTAGTGGCCTTCAGTCCTCAAAAATACCTGACATTCGAATTCGAAAATATGAGCAATGTGCCACATTTTTGGGTCCGAGGCGACCGATATACTTATGATTATTAACCTTTCCAAGTTTGAGGCGGTAAACAACTTAATGTAACCACTCAAAATGAGGGACAAAGGGCTTACCAATTACCATACCAATATGAAGAAATCACCCTTGTCCTGTTTAATAATACCCACACAGGATCGTTACTTGGTTGCTGTGGTAACTGTTTATAAACTATTCGTATCACGCGAAAGGGCTTTATTCTTAATAATTATACAGAGTCGCTATTAAAAATAGAACCCACAGCTCTCACGTTCCAACCATTTGAGACATCATAGACATGAAAATTAGAACGCTTGCATTTGAAATTATTTCACATATTTCGAGGTTAAAACCTATTTTTTGACACACTGTTTTTTAGTGCGACCGCCATCTTGAATTTTTTTTTAATAGTAACATACGTTATGTGATAGCTCATTAGAAAGTTTATCTTTTTCTACTATCTTAATAATGAATAGTGTTAAATTAGAAAATAATGGAGACAACACGCTGTCAAATGGTCCATATTTCATAAAATTATAAACATTCATTTCTCACGTAATACAATAGTTATAAGGAAACATGTATATGTTGTGTTTTTGTCACTTTGTTATTAAACACCTGCTCATTCCTTTTTTGTTAATTTTTTACGTTCTGTTAATTTCAATGTATCTCAATTTAAAATGCATTACCTACATCAGCCAGCCAAGCGTATGGCTAGGTTTTTCTAATTTTTCTGCATTACTTTCTAATGTAACACAATACATGTTTCAGTTAGTAAGAAAGAGGAAAAAATAAGCTTTCTAACGAATAATGACATCTCACATGACCTATGTTGCCAGTAAACAAAATTCAGATGGCGGTGGCACTAGAAACCAAATTTTTTACCTCAATATACGTGAATTATTTTCAAATTTTCATGTCTATACGTATCTCAAGACCTTGGTTCCAATAGCAATTCTGTGTAGGTATATAATTTCATCGTTTTTAGCTATATGTACGCACGTAACTATAGCTGACGGATTGATTATGTGTACCACATTTAATGTTGTTATCTCAGACTAGCTGGTAGAAGACACGCTGCTTCTAAAGTTCTAACGGCATATCGCATGAACGTATAATCGAGTTACAAATCAATTTTGCGTGTACCAATCCATTAGTACACCTGACAACGCATGGTAAAACGCACAATTCAGGGGCTAATGATCCCTCGACCTTTATGTACTTAGGTTACCTATGTCAGTAATTATTGATATCTTGGCTTATTGTTACAAAATAAGAAAATTAACAACAGGTCGTAATGATATGGTATCTACATTTATAATTGTGGAACGTGCATGTCGTCTCCACCATAAGAAAGCTTTACACGAAGCTTTGAGTATAGAGACCTTATAGTGCATTGCCCTAATTCAATCTGTATTTCTGTATATAGCCAAATTCCCCAAAGATTAAACAAGTTAAAAAGTAATCGTAAACGATTTACATAAAGCGCATTTCCACTTGCATTCATTTCCCATTTGTAAGATGCAACTTCTGTTAAAATCGTAAAAATCCGGCCACAAATATGAAAAATAGCGTTGCACATGGGCAATCCATTTTTGACGTGCTACTTCAATTTCAGTTTATGAGAAGAATTTCATTTCAATGCTTTTCTAAATAAGAAAGTTGGAACTGCGCATGCGCAAACCTAAATTTTGAAACTAATGTTAGATTTTCCTTTGTTCCAAGCGCCTAAGTATCAAATTTCACTTAAATGGTTCCATAGATAAAAAAGTTGGCACTGCGCATGCGCAAAACCAAATTTTGAAATTGGCGTTTGATTTTCCTTTATTCCAAGTGCCTATGTATCAAATTTCGTTTAAATTCTTCCATAAATAAAAAAGTTGGCACTGCGCATGCGCAAAACCAAATTTTGAAATTGGCGTTTGATTTTCCTTTATTCCAAGTGCCTATGTATCAAATTTCATTCAAATACTTCTATAAGTAAAAAAGTTTGCAATTCGGTTTATAAATGGTCGAGATGCGAAAAGGGCACTGTGAATTTTGAATCGATTCGATTCAACTTTTGGCATTGCGTATTATACGGCTAAAGCTATGCCCATATTGAATTTCATGCAATTCAGTTCATAACTAACGGAGATGTAAAAGCGATCGAACATTTCTAAACAAAGTTATCGTTCACACGGACAGATAGATGGACAGATAGACAAAGGAACAGACGGAGAGACCAACCGGCAGGCGACAGATAGCAATGCAAAATTATAAACGATCTCTAGGATCGTTAATAAACGGCAAAAGTGTAAAATTATGGAACATGTAAAAAAACGGTTTTTTGTTTTTTTTACAATAACTTTTTTTGTAAGCGGTACAGAAAAAATTCCTTCCTTGGTACAAGACTCGACACCATAACGAACCAAATAGCGAAAAAAGTAGAACAATAAGATAAAGAACTAGTAGCGTCGCAAAACGAGCGGACGGACGGACGGACAAAGTGGCCACAATAGCGCATTTTTTTTTATTTTTGTGGAAATGCGCTAAAAATCTGTCTGAAACGAGGTCTGAAATATAACAAGCAGTTCCACCAAACCATGTCTGTGTCAAATAAGTACATAGTAAGTGGCCACAGAGGGATGGAGCACATTGGATTGGAACACCTACCTAAATTAGGAAACGGAGTTTGAAAATTAACGCTTTTCATTCTGGCAAATGTTCAATCAATGCACTACATACACAGGTACACATGTATGACTATTTAATGAATTACTGATTCACACCCAAAACAGTAAAGATAACATGAATGTTCTATTAAAATTTGCAAAACATTCCGTTACTGCATATTTGCCTATCGAAAGTTAGAAAGGCAATTTCACAATCCAAGAACTTTAAAATAGCTTTCACTGCGGCTGATAACTTCTCAAGTAAACTACTAGTCCATTTATGAAAACAATCGCTAACTTCTATTCTGAATTCCGCACCAATAACTCCATTAGAACTTGAAGAAAGCTGAGCAACTTGATACGATAACATGAATTCATCTTTGTTTACCACTGTCAATTTTAGTTCAGGAATGGAAACCCTTGTCATAGACTGTTGCTCACAGGGGTTGCGATCCACCTAAAATTCGACATATAGCTATTTATGTAACAAGTTGCAAATTGAGTGTCTTTGACGCACTAGACGTGTACTTGTCCAATGAGCGCAGCACCAGGTAAGGGCCCTATAGGGACAGGTAGCTTTGTTTATTTGTTATAGATGGCACATACGTAAAATTTTCTCATGTACGTAGACGTTTCGTTTTAAAAAAATTCCATTGCTAATATTAGCATACCTTCACTGGTGGATTTTATTATTTGTTCGGGGAAGATTACAGATTAGTACAGGGTGTTAATAAACGTTGGGGCATATTGTAGTTTTCGTTGCGTAGTGAGTCAAAATAGAAATTTCCCCATGTGTAGGTGACTTTCATTTGAGATTAATACATAGGGTGTTTACATAGTTTAGGGTATCTTGTAGATTTTGTGTAGGTACGTAAGTAGTTAAGATTGCTATGTAACTTTTCACATGTTGAGGGGGGATGGATAGGATTCGTTTTATGTGGGGGCGTTGCATATTTAGTGAATTGATTTGCAGTGATATTTGTTCACCATCTTATGTTGCATAAATAATGTGTTACTTTTTCATGGCTCCTGAATAAGTATTTCAATTTATGTTATACGAAAACTGTTACGGAATGCATCTCGAAACCCCTCACTCTTTATTATAATTAGACAGGGTATGTTCTAGTCAAAAATGAGCACCTGAACCCAAATCGCGAATACAAACCCTGAATATACCCCTGCATTGTTGTTATGGTGAGCCCTTAACTATATATAAACAAAAATATATATTGTGTGGTCTTCGTACCTTGAGCCCTTGGTGTAAATGTCGGGCTCCGTTACATATAAAGGTCTTAGTATAAGTATAGTTTATTTTCCCTGAAAGATGGTGGTACAATATTTTAAATATCCGTGTAAAGTCACGTTTATGAGGAAGATAACTTTCCCCCCGAGTCCCCCATTATAATGATTTTGTAAAATGTAAACTGGAAACGAAGTGAGCAAGTAAGTGAGTACCTCCGTGAGTACATATCCTGGTTGGTCTTCAATAGCTCTTTTTTTCCTTCCTTGTAATCAATGCAGTACCTAGAGGTATTCTCGTGTGATTAAGAGAGGGCAATCCTGACTAAAATTTTTAACGTTTTTAATCAAATTTAACTCTCCCCATTTCTTGCGTTTTATTTATGGTGGCCTGGCCGATCCTTAGAGCGACACACGATTTGTGCAACAGTCTTACATTTAGGAAGGTACAGAATAATAGTGCAACTTTCCTTTAGCAAAATGCGCTCAAAGTATCCTTGTCACCTGGTGGAATTTCTAGTTCGATACATGATGGAAAACATGAGTCACAGCGTAGGCCGACGGATAGAAATTTGTTAAAAATGTGTTGTACTTACCGTAAGCAAAGGTAGAGGGAACGAAAACACCAACAATACATAAGGGAGTTTTGCATTTGAATTTCTAAATACTGAGAGTGCTACCTGCATCTCCATGATTTCTTATAAATTCATGTGGCTTAAATGATTTTCCTGTGACCGCGAATAGAGTTCTGGCAAAATGATATATGTACTTTCGATAGTGTGAACTCTTAGTTACATAATTTATTGCCAGTTTAAACGTCAGGTTGAACCTGCGCCTGAAATTAGCCAGCGGTGAAACCTTTGCCATTGGAGAAAATGTAGGTAAGTCATGATGAAAATTAGATCAATGGCTGCCGATCAACCTCCCGATGATTTTAAGCGCAGGTTCAACCCGACCATACCACTGGCCCTCTCTTAGGGCCGAAAATAAGATGCCTGTTTCCAAATTGTATGGCTATATGAAATGATGTCTTATACGCTTCAAACTTTTGAGTACATAATTTTGCAGAACTTTTTCAAAAATCTATCTACAACTGTAGAAGAATAGAAACACCGGAACTCTTGATAAGTACTGTAAAAGCGATGAGTTGTTAAGTTTTGGAGTGAGTTACATTTTATGATCGCCTTGGAGCCTGGAGGGTTAAGGCATGTGAAAATTGCTTCCCAATAGTTTATTACATGGTTTGCACATTTCTACATATTACCTATTCATTGCTGAAACCTATTGCTAACTTCATAACTACTAAATATGCAAATCTAGCTGCAGGCGGGTTTAGTTGTTTTCCACTAAATACTAATTGAATGTTAATGATATTTCGCCAAGCGCCACTGATGGCTTCCAATGATTTCCTGTGATTGGCAATACTTTTGGAAAAGCAATGCGTGCTTCCGACAGTAAGAAATCGCTCAATGTTCACGTTATTTACGTCACTGAGAAGTCGAAAATAACGTGCCACATCTCAAAAGCTTCTTGAGCTTGATATGTGCCATACAATTAATATAACACCCAAATAGTACTGAAGTCCTGAAGCAATACAAAATTGATTCTATAATTGCAATGGCACAAAATGGGAACGGGAAGTAGGTATGTAGGGATACCGAACGGTATAACAGGGCAAATGTTGCAAACTTCTAATTAAACATACATAAAGCATGGTTTTTTACAAAATAATCGCCCACTTTTCCCTTGTAAACATGGCACCTGTTTTCGAGTGATGCAGGTCAGCACTTTCCGACATCGTAGCAGCTCTGCACTTGTAGATTCGTAGTAAAAACTTGAAATTGAAAATAACAGAAACATATCCATTACTCTCGAATCCGAATTAAACCTGCTAAAATTCCCTAGTTTTGAGCGATTTCTAAATCCCCGTCAGGACTTGTGCTACGAAAAAAGGGTGTACAATCAAATGCATTTCAGTTATTGATCCAACAAGATGGGTTAATGGAACATTTTTCGCACTCGCCGAAAGGGAAATTTCCGATATCTACCTATATTACGAAAAGGACAAATCCTTGAGCATATTAAGTTACATCATGCGGTGGTCATTCAACTTTTAGGCTGCCGCCAAGAAATCTAAGCCATTTAATTTAATCAATAATATCTTTTTGTAACCAATTGACCTAAAAATAGGCCTGTCTTTATTTATAAATACGCCGGTTAATGCATTCAATTTTTTTAGAAAGTAAGATTTCGACTCGTCAAATTTTCGAATGCGCTTCCGGATTCAACAAATTACTGTATGTAATAAGGTCGATTTTTTAAAGAAAACGTTACATACCTTGCGCCGATGCCATAATTCGAGAAATAATCGCACTTAAATTTACTGGTTTAAAAAAACAATTTGTAGGGTTGTAAATGGATTAAAATACAAGCCGGCCGGAACAACAACACACGCCAACGCACTGTTAAAATATCTCAGCAAGGCGTAGATATCATGGTTCAGAATGCAATAACGCGTTACGTTGTCTGTAGAAAGCGGCACGTCCGATTTTCAAACTACGCTTCTGTTCGAGCAAATAGTTTAAAGGACTCGGCCTTGGAATTATTGAATTGTGGAAAACTTGGGATTTGTTCATACTTCCATTAATGCGTCTGGAAGTTGTAATTCTGATGCGTAATAAACGGCTTTGCGAATGCCCAACATGACAAAATACGTATGTCTGAAGGGTCATTAAATCTTTTAATTGAGTTATCCTGTTTATTTTTATCTTATTTGTTTAAACACATCACTTCTCACACAAAGACACAAGGTGAATAAGCACCAACCGAACACTAAAAGCATCTAGCAATTAATGCCTTGAAACATCCTCGTTACCAAATTTTTTTGCTAACAACGCAACAAGTGTGTTTTGACCAAGAAATTGTGGAATGGGGGGTTAAATCCATGGCGAAGGCCATTGTTTAATAAGGTAACGTTTTTCGTTTGGAACAATCGGTTTATTACCATACAAAATCTAGTAAAAACTACGTCGTGGATGACTTAACGCCTTGAATATGTGCAGCGATAGACAGGCTCAATGCCCATCCTCTTGTACAAAATGTCCTGTTCAATTGAGAATTTTTACAAATCTATTAATCGTAGTAATATAACCCGAAAGCGAGTATTTTTTCATCAAAAAGCGCTGTTTGCAGTGGTAGATAATCCATAAAGCACAATTAATAGCCTATATAAGAGCCGTAGAGCAGTCCAAATGCCTATGTAAACATATTTATGATTTTAGAGAAGAATGAAACTTCAACAGTTCTTTGCTATAACGGTTGGAAATTTTCCTATAGTTTTTACACCAACTGGCTGTACAAGCACTTGCGACAGGATAAAAAACCGATCAGATTTAACATAACAAATTTTTTGGTTGTTTATTAACATCGCCATAACTACGTTTAGCCAGAAATACCGCCTTTAATCAACTTAAAGTAAATTAATTGAAAATTTTCAATTTGAAAACCGTATTATGAAGGTGAAAATAAAAGTTAGTACGTGTCTCGCTTTGCAATTAATCTTTATACTAGGCTCACTGGATCCAGCTTCCAGTTTGCCCGTAAAGATTAATATTTACAACACGTAAATAACTATAAATAAGCTGTGGAATTATACTTTATTAGTGAAATTCAACTTAAAATAAATAACTACACAAACTTATTATGATTATTGTTTTTTATATGAGTAATGGACGCTGGTGTTATTCAGGGGATGCAGATTTACGTTTACACTTACGGGCTGCAAAGGAAGGAGAGAAATTGACTTTTAAAACAGCTCTTCCTCATAAATGATCTATGAAACTTTTTTGGTGGAATTTAAATTGGGTGTAATTCAGGCCTGTAACAGGAAAGTAACAAGGGTGGTAGGAATTCTCCGAGGAATTTTCCTACTTGGGCCATAAGAAAGAGTATCTTTAACGAAGGTAAAAAAAGGTCAGTAAATAATGACATGCTTCGTCTATTATGAATGCTGTAATCGAAAATCTTTAAACATTTTGTTTGGCTGTTTAATTTTGTTTACAAAATCCACAAGCCAAATTTTATAAGTGCACATAATAGCCCCTCTCCGTTTCAAAGTTTTTTTTATAAGAACTCACCTTTAAATAACAATTCGCCCATCGTGGTATAGGTACGTCATATAAGTTTTCTTGTGTGACTTCTTTTCCTCGATAGAGTGCACAAACCACATTTTAAATGCACATAAGTATTTATAACCTGCACATAAGTATAACCCTTCCCCATTTTAAAGAAATTAAGGTTTAATAACGTCTTTTGCAAGGTCTGTAACTTTTGTGGTAGGTACTTCATACCTTTTTGTTTCATTAAGTACTTGATTTTGTCTACAGACTACGCAAACCGCCCCTTAATCTAGATAAAAGCATAGTCCTTCTTCTTATAGTGTTTTTCCTGTTTACCAATTTCAGTTTTTTTAAAGAATAAACTCATTTTTATACAGGGTGAACATTTTGTCTTCTTCCCTTTCTTTATTCAAAGATTTAAGAACTTCGCCCAAAAAATTAATAATGTTACGGACCTTTTCCGAAAATCAACGTGGTACTCTTACTGCTATTATACCAACGCATTTAGAAATAGTATTTTTTTGTCATTTGGTATAGTATTGAGTATAGTATTGATTATCGTATACTTTTTAAACTAGACAAAATTTGTTACAATTCAAGCCCTTAACGGGCTTTGTAAGGCTAATAGTTTCCGAGATACAGCGTTTCAATGGTACTTACAAATGCAGCACATTTTTATAATCACTTAGAGAATACTAAATTCTTAAAAACATCCTTCCCTATATCTATTTTTTTCCCATACCGTAATAAAATTGTCTATTCACTACGTGATGTGGAGATGTTTTTAACATACGTACTGGTACTTATGTATGTTAATAGGTCTTTGAGGCATCCCCGAGGCCCACGCCTTGTTACGCCCCCCCCCCCTCTGTTATCACGTCCATGCAGTGTGATTAATCTTCCAAATTTTTAGATGCTGCAGGTGATCCTCATATTCTTCATATTTCTCTTTAGATTCTTGAATTAATTCATTTTTTACATCCACCAGGTTCCCAAAATACTCTAGAATCTTTCGTTTCATCAAATTCTCCGCCTTTAACCGATAATTGGTTAGTTTTTAACTGACGTGGGATAATAATCAATAGCGCCCCTTCTGGCACCATGAGAATTGAGTGGTTGAATGATTTGGTAAATCATTTATAAAGAAGTACCTAATTATAAATTTTACACCATAAATTTGGTGATAACATTGAATTTGATAGTTATAAATTCAATGGTGATAGGTAGACATTCTTTAGAGAACCAAAATAGGGGGTCATTTTTTTATTATTTTTTCTCATACGCTTCGAATTCTGTACGTTTTTTTTTCAAAAATTATATTCTCAAAGAAGCCGGAAAAAAACTGTCATGAAACCTTAATTTTCATGCCTACTTTATGTAAAAAAAGTTCCCGCCGCACCTGACACATTGCTAAATATCTATAATAACTCCTGTCATCACTATGACAGATTGACTAATCAAATTTTTATATTAAAATGCGATTTCGGATAAAATTTAATACAAAACTTGTCGGTAGAATGACACTACTTGACTCGGAAATTAAATTAAATTCAATGTTTTCTCGCCAGTAATGTGTGATTTTCCTGGCTTTTATGTAAATAATGGTGGGTTTATACAATCATTACTATATAGTATATACTATCATTACATCATTAAAAGAAATAGCCAATAGATTCGAAGGTTTATTGGGCGTCGCTAACCAACGAAACCATACACCTTCTTTTGTTTCTGTGACTATTGTTTCAATGATAGAGTTTATGGCAAACAAATGCGAATTCTTATTCTTATTTTTCAGGATTGCCGATTGATTTACTATGGGTTCAGCTATTGGCCAAAAACTTCACAGAACTATACAAAATATGGGAGATTTTCTCAAACCCCATTAGTGTTTAAACGCGTCTTTTCCTTAGTGGGGTATTTAATATTTATGGCAGACGAGCGAAACTACTTATCAGTTGACAATTGACATGATCGAAAAAGAACTAATTGTGATTTGATTATATTATCACTTGCTAAAAATACAAAGAATAGTATCGATTCCCTATCACAGTCTCTCGTTCGGTCTAGCCAATCGTGAGGGATATGTACTCTTGTTCTCCACCAGCTCCTTGTACTGTGTTTGATTTTTACGCACAAGATTCTCCACCATTCTCAGGAGCAAAATTTGTTAGTAATTGCATTATTGCGACACTCCAATGAAACTAGAAAAGTATTTGTAAAAATTTGCAAATTTGTGGTGAGCAGTTTGTTGTTAACTTCAAAAACAATACCCGTGTGAGGGATGAAAGACGAAGAATTTTAGCAACAGCGATTAAGTATGCACGCAGTTTCGATACGAAATTCCCGGCGTCACGTATTCCAGATTAACAAACTAATTACAACATTCATCAAGCAGAAAATCGGAAAATACACGCAAGGAAAATTGATTAAACCTACGACTACCGCCCACCACCGTTCTATTTATTGGAAATTAGAAGCCCCTATAAATTAATGCATTTAAATTGGATTAGGAGCGAGCAGACTTGTCCCGATCCATGTTATTAGGTATATGTACTTTTCCTTTCAAACCGCTAGGAAAGTTTCCTAAAAGATTGCCGCTCATTTGAAAATATGATCGCTACTTCTAAAGCACCGCGCAATCGCTAATGAGAGTAAGACTGCATAAAATAGACCAGGCCACCAACACTAGGACTACGCAGAAGCGCAGTGGGGTTCTATTCCACCTATAATTATGGGTCACTGTCAAACTCGACGTTTACTTCTTCTGAATCGATAAGTGTCGTCTGAGCGCGCCTGCGCTGCAATCTAGTTTTTCCCTCTCGTTTATGCTAATTAAGAAAAAAAAACAAATCCATTGTAGTCTATTGTCTACGCGACGCCGTCAAGTAACGTCTGCTGCGATCGATCCGATGGCAATAAACACAAAAATGTGTTTTTCACCTTTTCGTGGTTCTGTTTTGTACCTCACGGTCCCATACCACCAGAAGCCCCTGACCTGCCCCGCAAACCACACTTCTATCGAATCTATCAATTGCGCCACAATTACTGGAAGCTTTTTACTTATTCGGCTATTGCCGTTTCAATGAACATTTATGTGTTAAATTATCATTGTCATTACAATTAATTGCAGTGACTTGCAGATTAACTAAAGAATCAAGAATTGCAAATGTCTCCTTAGATTTTTCGAATGGTTTTTAATGCAGAGTGCAAAGGCGAAATTGTACCAAGATGTTTGAACTCCATCATTGCAATTGGAAGAATTCAGAAATTCGATTGATTAACATTAAAATTCAAAAATTATCCAATCCAATTCCTCAATTCGCTCAGTTCATATTCATTGTCTGAATTTGGGTTCGCAAAGTTTTGAGATTTGTACTGTGCAAAACCCAGGATTATTTTGTGCAAGGAAAGTAGGCAAACGTATGATGCAATCCATAGAAGAGTCCCATTCAGTTACTTTAAACCACGGTGAATAAGTGCTTCAAACTTTGTTAATCGAATTCTATGCAACATATCAGTCTTCGAAATGCCTTGAGTTATATTTCGAAATTTTTCTACAGCACAAAACGAAAATTTCGACTTATATCCCGAAATGTTAACATTTTCAGGTACAATGTTGATTTGAAGTCCTAGGGTTAAATATAGAATGTAAAGAACAGCTTTCCCTCAGGACTTTTCGTGTTTGCATTCCTTATTTGACCACGACCTCAGTAATCAGTACCCTTGTGATTACGGGTAGTGGTTGCGTTTTGAAAAAATTATTTTCCATTTCTTGATTCGCCAAATAGGTAGAGAAAAAATAAAATTTGGTCCCTTTTAGTTACGGGCCCATACGGCTCCGTGCATACCTCCTGATGTACATACACCCATATTTACGCGACTATTTCAGAGACGTTATTAGTCCTATGTTTGCTTCAAAGAGATTGTTAATTGTCGCCTTGACAAAAGTAACGCTTATTCGTGCCCAGCTATGCCGTTTCTTTTGTTTTCGTCAAGCGCAATGCCTTGGCTGCGGAGAACTAACTACAAAACCGACTATTTATAGTGAATATTTTCATTATTGTGCACACATACCCTAGAAATCTTTTCTATTTGGTAGTTTTTAATACCAAGAGTGGTCCTAAAAGTGGTATAGAGCATGGGATACAATTAAATATTGATTTAAAAAATTTAAAAACCCAGTAGATCTGAGCCAAATTTGCAAGAACAATAACGATTATGTAGATGTACACAGTTATTACATTATCTGAATTTGGGTGCGTGAAGTTAGCAGTAGTCCAGTAGATAAACTGGGGACTCATGGGAGATGCTAACCCCGCGAGAATGAACATTGTTTTGTGCAGTAACGTGGCGCAGTCAGCTTGTTCATTACATTTTTTATATGCACTGCTGGCAATATCTTTTTTGTCGGACAAATTCCTAAATTATTAAGGATCCTCAGATAGGTACCTACTTTATAGTTTCGTATGGTTGTCCGTCCTTTTGTCCGTCCGTTCGTCTGTGTTCGCTAGAACTCTTAATTTAATTAATCCCCAGATACTTTGTGTAGCTTTTAATTTTTGGTCGTCCGTCTGTCCGTGTGCAACATGTCAAAATCGTTACTCTTGCACCGATATGTTGGAAAAATACCAAAAGCAGTATTTCGATGCAGAAGACATGATTTTGATTCATTCAATCCTTCTGATGTCCGTACAACACTGTAACACGCCTTAAAATCGTCCCAATCACCCCAAATTTTATATTCTTTATAGCCTATATGGATCGAAGTTGCAAGGTTAAAATAAATGGTCGTTAAAAAAGTGATGGTATAACTGAGGACGAGGTCTATTGGGGTTGACGTTGTATTACTATGTGGATATCAATGTCTACTTCGTATTGTAACGAAGCGCCCGTCTTCCGCCCAGAAGTTTATACCCGAAGTTATATCCACACCGTATATTTGTCTACCAGCATTGCTGAACACCCAGTATCTAGAAACGTTTTAAGCTGCCCGCTTCGTTACTAAAAATTCTGGTTTCTGAATTTATTTATTTACTCTGGAAGACGAGGGGTGAGTTCTGTATGTTCATTTCTGTGTAATTACTTCTTCTACCACCGACAACGCACGTAAGTTAACTAGTAGCTTTACCAGTTTTTTAACCTTTCCGGTAGGAATATTTAGATCGCTTTACAGTCGCTGAAAGCTCTCTTGCCAGAGAAGATGAAAACAAGTTAATATTTTAAGATTTCAGCGCCGTTAATTAATTATTAACCATTTTACCACATATCGAAGTTTTAACGCGTCTAATTAGGTAAGCATACTTAAATGACTTACGTTTTAATGAATTACAGTGAACGTTATCAGTCGTGAGAGGTTTCGCTCCCACTATAGAGAGTCTACCGTAACTTTGTTTTAGTTTTGCCGAAGGGACCGCCCCCATCGGTTGCACCCGACCGATTCCTGGCTGCCGTTTCTTCGAGGCTACCGAGACCGACCCGCCAGTCCGTGGCTACCGCGACCCTCGACCAGGGGCGAGATTTTCGCTTGGTGGCGCCCGAGTCCGTCCGTTCAGCCGATTCGTGACGCCGTTCCGCCGACAGAACTACTTGTAGTTGTCGCCGATTGCGACTATTAAATCTGTTAATTACAATATAGTTTATAGATATATTTATCTATTTTTCTATTAATTAAATTTCAATTATTATTATGCGGCTAACATTCTTTGATTTTAAAGAACACCGATTGTTCGCGAGCTACCCCAGTTAGTCGGACAATTAAAAGATAGTAGAGCTAGAAGCTAGAAGAGAACTCCTTTAAATGGGTGCATATAAAAATTCTGATCTCCACGAAACTAAATTTTTTGCGCTAACTTTAGATTCGTCATTTTCACACTGTTATAAATACCCAGATACCAAATCTCGTCAAAATCCGAAAATAATCAGAACTATAATGCATTAGACACACTTCATGTCAATGTTGTCAATTGAAGTACTGGGAGATTCATCAGAAGTGATGATCGTTTGAATTTCGCGGGCAAGGTTCTAGTATTTTTTGGATTATTAAATTGATGGTTTGAATTTCGTTAGTAATTTTTTCTCACACATATCCAAACGATGAAACACATCAATTACAACACACCCAGAGTTTCGCCATGTAGCCAGTACTTCCTTCTTTTTCAAAACTTACATACCTACCTATCCGCTAAGTGGTGTCTTCCCTTGTGTCTTCCATGCTAGAGGTAGTGTTAAAGTATAGACAGCAGCACTCAAATAGAATGTTTTATGCAAATTATTTTACAAATATTTCTTAACAACTTTATACAAACAGTTAGTATAACCTTACACAGTTTCTAATTAGTTTTGCATACAAACAAATTTGCTAACGACTAACTGAATTAGTAGTGTATAACGCATACAGATTATTATTTACACCCGACATTATAAAAGTATTAATAGTTATATATAACTTTAGGTAGTATTTAACAAGTTATTCGCTTCAATTTTTCAAACCAAGTTGAAAACATGCAAGACAAAAGCATTCTCTTTTCCTTTATACTGAATATACAAAATCATTTCTCTAGTTTAGTACCTTGCATGCGTGTGTCGTTTACTGGTAAGTAGGGCAAATGATGTTTAATACATTAATGGGTAATTTGTTCCATTTCATACGATTATGCAAAAGAGGCAGGATAAAGTAGTAAAAAAGCTGCATTAATAAACTGTCTTCTAAAATATGTATAAATGATTCTATTCAATTTTTGTGCACCTTTGATGATGGTTTGGCGTCTGTGGAGAAATACCAAGACAAAATGAGCATAAAATGTCTTTCATTAGGTATTCTGAACTTTTGCTAATATTTTTTTGTAATCCTTTTGCCCCTTCCCTTTTTCATTGGAATTCATTAAAGCATATATCAAAGGAAATTGATTACTTCTCTAGGTATTATGCAGAGTTAGTTAATAAATGTTAAAGATATTCAAAAAAGTTGATTCAAATCTTAGCGTCTTTAATTTGAGTTCAGTATTCTTACCTTTTGCTACTTGATCGAATTACTATGTAGCACATTGCGTTAAAATGTATGTTAATCAACAGAAATAAAACATCTTTGAACAATTGAAGAACAGCAATGTTAGCCACTGTACTCCAATAGCACTACTACTGGACAAAACAGCAAATCAAAATCGCCAGAAGTGAACAGGAAACGATAGGCATCAATTTGAACTAGTTTTCCTACAACAGTAATGCATGTGTTAGTTCTTATTTGTAAGTTTAGGTTGCTGTTATGGAGCTGGTTTCCAGCAGAATATTGAATTTCATTAACCAAACTAAATTCATTTTATATTCAATTATAGAGTGATATTTATTTAGAAGTAGACATAGGGATTTCCTATGTCTAGTTTTAAATGACAAAAATGTGACCCACATAGGACATCGTAAACAACTTTCAAATTTAACGGAGGATATGAAACTGAATGTTTTTTTGTGGAAGAGAATCCCATAAGAAACTTAAGGGGAAATAACGACCGAATTTAATATTTCTTCATCATAACCTAAAAGCAAACTATTACTGTCGTTTTTATTAAAAAATCTAGAATGACAATACAAAATGCGTGCGTATGTTATTTCGGTTGTAAAAATTAGGCATCTTTCAGAAGGATTTGTGTCATTTAAAAGTAGACATAAGAAATCCCTATGTCTACTTCTAAATTAATAGCACTGTATAACAATGTGACTCAAACCACACCAAAGGTGGAAAGATTATAAATTAAATTTTGTGAATTGGAATTGTATCAACAATTTTCAAAATCACTCACAGGCGTAAGATAGTTCACTTGCAGCAATAAAATTTCATACCGAAAATGAAATGGTTAGTGACCACCCAGAGCACTTTCATTCTTAGATAACGGCTGCCATGGCACTGAAACCTTGTATTAATAGATCTATACAGTACCTACCTAATAAAATTGGTATTCTGACTCCAAAGACTGCGCATACGTTACCCGGCGATAGAATAAATACTAGCAATAAATTACCATCCTTGAAATTGTCTAAACTAAATTAAATGCACCACTAGTAACATTTTGGTTGGTCCTAAATATCATCTTTTCCAAACAAAAAGTTGAGTTAGGAGTTTACCGCTTTCAAACCAAACCGAAATCAGTATGTACCACGTCACAATTATTTTGTTTCTCTACCGCCGCCGTATTCAATTCCACCAATGTATCGATACTATTTATGCTGACCCCTTGCAGAATCTTTTGGGCGGCCAAGCTCGTGAAATTAAAACTCAAGTCGCTCAGACTCGGAAATTGCGAGTCTTGAAGCTTACTGTCTCTGGTCAACGTCTTATCTCTGTAGTCCTGTTTGTAGGAGATGTTCGGTTCCGATCCCAAAATGTTCTTCTCGACCAAATTATTAGGTAATTCAACTCGTTTTTCTAGCGAAGTTTTAGAATCCGAAACGTACTTGCTCAGTATGCTTCCCGCGGAATCACAGATGCTATCGTAGCTTTTAGTGGGACTGGGAGGGTTGCTACAGAATGAATTTCGGGTAAACCCTCCAAAACTTTGTATTGCCACCAAGTCTGGGCTAACCAGTCCCACTTGATTTTTTAAAATGTTTTTGTAATTCAATCCTTCTTTCATGGGTATCTGCAGGGATAATTTCCGGTTGTTGTTCATTGGTTCCTTGCACGATCGGTCAACGGTAGTGTTGTTCAATCCGCTTGAATTTATGTTTTTGGAATATTTCTGATCCTCTGGAGCAACACTTGTCGGACAATTGACGGTTTCCTTCACCGGTTCTGTCCCGTTAATTATAACAACGTTAGGGTTCGAGTCAGCACTCTGGCCATTCTCGAATGTAATGACCGAACGCACCGGAGAGTTCTGAACGTAAATCTTCGTATTTGCAGAATTACCGCCGTTGATCGTTGCCGTCATTGCGTTATTAGCATTGTTGGTAAGTGAACCACCCTGATTCGTCGTTACCTGTAAGGTAAACGAATTGCTGTGCGGTAAGTTTGAGGCTTTTCGTCCTTCTTTTGCTTTACTTCGGTCTCCCTCTTTCACTTTTGCAGGTGATCGTTTTGAATTTCCACTCGGACTGGAGCTGTTATTCGGAGGTCGCGTTATAACAGTTCTGTGTGATTCTAAGCTGGAAGGTCCGCTCGTCGCCGAACTTGCAGTTTTACTACTTTTATGCGACTCGATGCTCGATGGGCCGCTATTATCTAAGGCAACAGAATTTTTGAAGGCGGTAGTTAACTCGTGCAAGGACGATTTGTTAATGGCACTGGTAGATTCGTTCGAATGCTCCCGGAGTTCCGGTTTGGTCGACTTCTTTATAGTATTATGACTAGTTTTCAGTGATTCTAAACTAGGGGTTTTCGTTGTATTCGGTTTCACTGCATCGCGAATCGGTGAATTGCTTGCATTCAACCTTTGCGCGACGTCTGCTTGAACTTCGCCACTTGAAACACCAATTTTGGGTGATAAACTTGAGCGACTAGTCCTTCGTGAGCTTGCGTAGCTTCTGGTCGAATGGAATGGGCTTCTTAAATTACTAGAGTTACGAGGTAGTGTGCTAGAAGCATGAGAAGGACTGTTCCTTTTCAAACTAGGAGATTGATCTCGAGACTCAACGTAGGAGGTGACGTATGTCGAATCGTTGGAAAGTTGTCTCCGGTGCTGTCTTGGTAACGTTGCTGATCGTGCAGATCCCACTTCTGAATTCTCGAAGTAATATGGTAAGGAAATAGCAGAATCCTGAAAAAATAAATTAAAGGAGCCGATGGATGATTCTTTCATAAACTACCTTGTCAGTAGCAGTAGTTTGCGTAGACACACTATGCAAATGTATGGCTTTGGAATTAAACCACTCCATTGGAGGAAACTGGGCGCTAAACGTATTAAAGTGACACGGCGAACGTCGTGAACGCCTGAATAATCTCGTAAACAGTGACGGCTTTTCTACAATTGCAAAACGCCATCTTAATGTTCAACAATGTGTAATAAAGATAACTTACTCGAATTCTGTGTAGAATCACTGCTATTTGGGTAATCTGTACTACTACTACTGTCTGTGCAATGTTTCGCTATTGTCCGTGTTGACGCAGACCTCCGCAATCGCCTGGCCGTTCCCCACAATCTGAACGAACCTCTCCTATCTGGACTTCTGTGAGCGGGAAATGACGCTGATCGCCTTTTATTGGTACGAGCATACAGAATTTTATCACTTGCATTACCTAAAAAAAAATCGGGAATTATAGTTCCATGCCCATGTTTTAAGACTGCAAATGTTGCACGCACCTCCACATATTACGTCTGCCAAGTTTGTTTGTATGCATTGATGAGTGATATCACCATCTCTAATGGTAGCCATTTCACCATGCACCAATACCAATGCTTCTTCATTTGACATTAAAAGACCCTTACTGACACTACCGTCCTCATGTTTCCGTCGTCCACGAGAATGGCTTCTAGAGCGCCTTCTTCTGCAATAGCAAGCACATGGTATTAGCTACAACATTATATCACAAGTTGTAAAAATATAACTGTATTATAAAATCCGGACAGGCGAATTATATAAGGAGGGAAGATGTGCTAAGGCCAACCGGGTGCTAACATTGAACAATTATACAAAAAAATTTAAAATTTGAACATAAGACCATGACATTTGAGAATGTTTAAATGAGTTTCGAGTGACAAAGCGTTTGAAAAGCGGACCTCTATTTACAAAAAGTTTTTTCATTTAAGTTGCTTATTCGAATGTAATCTGCAAAAATGGTACTGGTTTCAACAAGACGGTGCACCACCTTACACAGCTCGTGCCGTAATCAATGTATTGAAGTCATTGTTCCCTTGGTCGAATCATAGCGATTTTGACGCCGCCAGACTTTTCTACGAGGCTACATGAAGTCGAAGACAACAAGTCAAGAACCTTGGACGAAATTACGGCCAACATCCGCCATATTGACCGCAACATTGGCAAACGTGATGGAAAATTCCAAAAAATGTGCACATTACGCCATTCAAGTTCAGGGCGACCATTTGCGCGATATGATCAGCGAAAAATGTGTTTTTTTCATATTCTTTTTAACGCATTTTTTTAAGAATTAAAAAAAAGATTTCCGTGTGCTCTTAATGCTTCGCCGGCTCACCACTCTACACCACCGTTGTCCGGACCCATTTCTGCCGTGTGGAACTACTTTTATAGGAATCAACCTAGTCCTGGAATTTTTTGCATTAAGTAGCCTATACCTTGAAGATTAAAGATCTCAACAATACAATATAACTGTTTTCTACCAACTACCGCCCTTCTTTCTGACTCCTTATCAAAAGAGGCGGTTTGGAGGGGGGGGGGGGCTGGTTTTATTTTTCACGAATAAAAGGTCTCAACAAAAGGAATTAATTTTTTACCAACCATAGTCCTCCTCCTCGACGCCCTTATCATGATCGGATATCACAAGGGTCATTGGGACGTCGCGAACAAATATATCCATTGCAGATGTCAAAACCTTAAGAGCGAAAACAGTTAGTCGGCTGAAAATAGTCACAGGAGCAAAATGAATCGTCTGGCTGGACGACTATTATTGGTCAAGTCGAAGCGAATCTCTTGAAAACAAAGTGTCGGAAGAGGGTACCCATAAAAGGCAAGTGGAACGTCAGGACGAGACGGGCGAATAGAGCGTTCAACGTTCTTGGAAAATGGGGTAATCATGTTCAAATTCAAGACAGTAGCCACCTCTTGTTCATATGTTGAAGTAGGAGGAACTACCTGTAGCAAAGATCTTTGCGTGCAGATACAGAGTTAACTAATACACAAACAGTATTTATTGTTATTATATTACTTATTAGTTATTAGGTACTTATTATTACGTAAATTCATTCTAAATAAATGAGTCAAAAGAAAGCTTCTTTTTTATAAACCTATCTCTGAACTGAACAGTGCCACAGAGAAATTAAAGTGTATTTATGCGTTATCTAGTGTTTTCATTGATGACGTCGTATAATAGAATATAATTGATATACTTACTCTGGCGTTACAATAAAGTATCCTTTAGAAGTATGATACAATTTCCTTTCAGTTGTCAGTTGAGCAAGGGTATCATAAATTGTTCGCTCGCTGGGAGGGGAAACGTGAGGAAATGCTAGTATTAAAGCCTCTCGAATGGACTCAATTCCTGCCGGACGCCCCTGACTGGAAAGTCTCAGGACAACAGCACATACTGCTTCGGGAAGAGGTGTCCATTGAGTTTGGGCAACGCTCGTTACAAGGCACTCTTCAATGTCTTCTGCAATAAATAATTGGAATATACACACAAATCTAAATATAAGGCGGATGCGTTTTATTAGGCAAGGAGAAAATTGAGGGGTTGTAATATAAATGCAGCCAATACAGGCGATTTTGTAGCGAACAAATCAATAGCGATTTTAAATTCTTGTCATGCCACCATCCCAACTCTCTTTAGTAATCAAGCCATATTCCCTCTCCCTATTGTCTGGAAATTTCAAATTTGTAGTGCATAGCAACAACAATGGCGTGATTAAAGGCTTCTACGTTCGAAGTTGCAGTATCCTCTCTTTTTAATTATGTCTGTCAATGTAACCCAGAGGAATCTTTCTCTCTGAAATTAACGCTGTAAGAAAACTGGAATTGGGGTGCAATATTTTGCTGATTTGGTGTAAATCGGTTACCAAATGTATTTTAAATATTACTCCTTCGTACGCATAGATTTTAACTTACCAATGCCAACTATCTTGTAACCCGAGGGGGGTTGGAGCACTCTACGAGCCCAAGCACCTCGTAAAACCTCCAGGGAACATGGTTCAGCGCTAACAAGGAGAGCTCCTGGACTAATGTAGCCTCGGTACACGAGCCCTCGCGTGGCCCCTTGCAGGGCGTTACTCCACCAACACACCGCATTTGCAGCGATGAATCCCTGAAAAATAAAAGCATGTCAAAATTCTCTATAACAGAAGGTGTAACTACAATTACACTAATCAAACAAGTACCAAATTTAGATGATAAAGATGAACTGTGCCATGGTCTAAATGTGTTTAGTGGCCCTTCCTATACAAACCACAGACCAGCAAAATTACACAAACGTCTTCTCGTCTGTTCAACCGGCACGAATTTCATTAAATAATTTGACTATAAACAATATGGCATTTATTAACTACTTTCGTCGACATTCTCGCTTATTGGTAATCTAAATACTTGGTTAACATTTAGAATATCGGTAACCATGCAAATTCCGCATGATAGAGTACACAATCCGAGAATTAACACTTGTATGTCACTACATGGCGCTATTGCGGGATCCGTAATGCTATTCTCAAGGATACAAAAGACACTGGCTGTTAGGTGAAGTAAACCACCAAATAGCATTAGACATTTTTCAATAAATTCGGATGGTTCGTCAAAAACATACACGGCGGCAAGGACAGAACAAATTGGCAAGTATCCTACAACGCTTACAATAACAATTTCCCTTGTTAGTTTGTACAAGCACACGCTGAGGTTGTAGTGTACGCAAAGGACAGTTCCTACGAAGCATAAGCAGGATTGCACAACTTTAGTTACGAAACTTGGAATTTGTCCCAAAGTTCGTATCGATTTCATAATTCGCAGTGACATTGTTTTTGATAGATGAATTAACGTCAATGTCGTTCGAATTCAGTACTTACACGTATTTGTAGCGCCCACAAAAAACCAACTTTTTGAAAATTAAACGAATGGTTAGCGTTAGAGCACGATCATTGAGGTAAGAACTTTTACTTTCTCTCTATGGGCGCGAAAAAGAGGCAGTCATCAGAGGTAAACGGCATCAGATTTTCTCAAAAATTGTCCCCATAGCCTGGCCAAAAATCCAGGAAGATATAGGAATATCGTAATCTTCGTTTGGGCAGGAGTTACCGTAGTAGAAATTGTTATAAATAAAAAAGAAAAACATTGAAAACCAATAAAATGTAATTTGGTGTCTGCTCAGGGGAATCGGAGTAAGGCGCGATACTCGGAGACCCCACACGTCAGACAATGATAATCATCGGAAATATCGACCAAAATCGTCCGTCGACCTTCGTCCGGTGATAAAGTCATATTTGGTTGCCGAGTCTCATACAGGTTCGGCGAGAAGGAGTCTCCGGCACCGTTCTTAGTACGTTTCCGTGAACTTCCTCCAGTCTAGGAGCTTTTGTTTTTGGGGATTCTTAGCGATTGTGAAAGGATATCTTGTCCAGTGACCACCAAGTTTTGTCGGGAACGCATTTCGGCGCGCAGGGGTTCGTTTTCTGTTAGATCGTCGTCAGGATAGAGGATATTCAAAATCGCGTTCATCGTATGCTGTTCGGAAACAGAGTATCTGTCACCGTCGCGGATATTGGAACAAGGGTCGAAGGGAACTTGCTTTTGAGAAGATATGCGGTATATTACTCCCCATGGGTTAGCCGATATTCTAGACTCGACAAAATGCTGCCAAGATTCAAACTTTGCTTTCATCACTGTCAGTTTACATTTGGACTTATGCCAGCATGGTGGAGCTCTTTGACGCCTCAATGTGTGCACTAAAAAAAGTAGAAAAAAAGGAGAATTTAGAGAGATTTAAAAAGCCATAGAATATCAATGGTTTCATGGGAGTCCTCGAGATCTTCAAGGTTCTGGGTTTCGGAGTATTACTGTATCTAGTGTATAAAATTCGAGAATCGGTTTTCCTTGCGAGAATTCTATCATCCACTTTACTGAGTTTAAATAATATCTCATCTCAGTTCCAGAAAAGGGTAGGTATTTTTGGAATTTTGGTAGGTTAGATAAATAACATGTCAAGCGGATTGCATTACACTGAGGTAATGTAATCTATGTATGCGATTATCCCACAAAATGGCCCCGCAGACTTTCGTATCGACTACAATTTCGAATTTGAAAACCAATCAACAACACTATGCCAATTTGTACGGTTATTGTATGGTATAATTGGGATCTGACCTTTTATTATTTTTTCGACATTACACAATAAAATACCATCAACGACTAATCGAAATTGAATATTACACCAAGATGGAAATTGAAAGTCTTTCAGCACAGACAATCAATAAATCTATTAAAAACTTATTATTTAGGTGGAAGTATTCGAAAATAAAATGAGATAAAAGTTAAACATAAGGCGTGGTACGGTTTTTTATGCTCCAAATTAGGTTGCCAATTGAATAAGTTGATTGTATGCAATGCTTAACACTTAACATACCAAGTGTTTCTTATTTAAGTGAAGAAAGCAGTCACGATTCACGAATGAGATTAAATTGGAAACTTATGTAAGTTGGCGGATGTTGTCGCGACGTAGCAGGCGTCGCGGCGTCTATGCATTCCTGTTTTCTGAAAGTTCCAACTGTAATAATGAAGCATTGACTGAAAAATAATAGTTTTAAAGCTGACACATACTTAATGGCCAAGCGATTCGTAATTTATCACTGATTTCGTTTACTTTTAGTAACTTTAAAAACATAAAATACCTGAATAATTGCAGGACCACATTTAAATTAGATATATTTTGTGTTAAAACTTCAGCAAAAAGGCTATAATTTAAATTGCTAAACGTAATTTTTATAGTAGTAGGTAGGTAATATTTTGTTTACAAAGAAGTGAGTACCACCACGTTATATCAGAGGCACACTTAATACTACACTGACGGCCGGTATTATAAAGTATACTTAACTATCTTGTCTTCCCTTTCATTTCAACTTTCCGAACCAACTTATCGTTCTTATGAAAATGACTGCGGCGCCGAAACACTGAGATCTGTGTTGTGCTTGTCTAACTTTTACGCAGCGATAACACTTATCGCAATGACCGGAGATAATCTTTAACAACACATTTCACGCACATATTTCCAAATTTTGCTTATCTTTCTAAATTAACAATAAATAAAAATCAAAATACAACGGGATTATTTAAACAAAGTCAATATCAAATAATTTTCCTACAAATCAAATTCAATTACAATTTCGAATAACATGATCAAAAATTAACCGCCAAGCAAAGAACGCCTGTGTTAGGTACTATTCGAAATATGTTCAGGTGCGGTAAATTTGCCTTGAAAAACTTGTCTCGGTAAAATCTGGAATATTTACCTCCGAGTATTCGTCTTAGGAAAAGGCACCCTCGGCAGATACATTCCCGGAAAAAATTGCCCTCCGGATATCCGCTCCCGGAATACTGATCACTGGAACCTTCGTCTCGTGGGAATTGGGATTCAATGAAGGAAGTCTCGTCCAGACAACGATCCTTTCTCGAACATATGCGTGGCAAAGGGCTTTCAGCGGCGTGAGGCTTAGAAAATGCAGAGATCTGGCTTATTGATTTTGTCGCTGTTTAGATATCAAATTTAAAGGTGTAAAAATGCCTCAAGAAAATTTTATGAGAAAAAAAATTCGGATCTTGAAAAATATAGGGGTTGATTAAGCCCCGCTACTCCTCAGCCAGGTCTGCAATTCTGTCTTTGGGTATTATTGGAGAAGTATTGGACAACTTTTCAGTGTTCCTCAAATGCCTACCCAAAAATGTCTACCAGCTCTCCTACTACTACGATTTAAATGCCTGCTTATACGCAGTGAGGGCAGCATTTACATTGACTAACTACCACAATAGACTCCATACCGTCTTCTAAGAACTAGAAACTAGAAAATAGTGTTATAAAGTAAAATTTAAAAACAGAATCACAGTAATTCGCTGCAATTTTGGGAACTTGTGTAATGGAGATTTGTCACTTGGGGCGCCACTGGAACTTCCCTTGACATTTGTAGGAGATGCAATTGTCATTTTCTTCTTGCTAAGGGTGATAATTAATAGAATTTAAAAAACAGAATGCCACCAACCCGCTGCAGTTCTGAGAAAAGTGTTTGCAAACTTGTACAATAACAATTTGTCAATTAGTACGCCCCTGGAAGTTCCCTTGTCATTTGCAAGGGATGCAATTCACATAAGCAACCAAGAGAGTGTTTCTCCAGAACCGGCTTGTCTTTGGGATGGATATTTCTGGGCGAATTTTCTTATAGCTAATTTTTTCGAGTCGAGTTCTCCTTACTTCTGAAATCAAATATTCCGTGGAAAAAGCTTTCGGAGCCAGTCTTCCAGAGACGAATCTTTCGCAGGTGAGTATTTTGGGATGATTTAGCTGAAAATAAATGTTATCACCAGTGTTCTGGTAAGGGGAAGTTTTCTTTAGGCGTAGCGAACGGATTCAGCCGAATGGGTTTGTCCGAATTCTCCCAAATTCGTTACACGTTCTGATAATAGGTATGTAGCTATATTACATATGGTTGTTGGTAAACGTAGTTAAATTATACCCCCTGTCCACCAGTTAGCGAGGTAAGCTGGAGAAATAACCTAAACGATCTTAATTAGTTTACATCCCATCTGCTATTAAATAAGCATCGACTTTTCCGATCCCACCCCTTTCACTCACACGGAATGCAATCCATTCGGATAAGGATATAAACGAAAATAAGTATCGCGTAATCAGATACGTAAATTTTACAGTGACTAAACTGGGAAACGCATATAAAAAGGCTTCTTTTAATTAAGATTAAGAGTAGTTATTTTTAATGCGATGGCCTCTGGAGAACTTATAAAAATATAGCTGGGGAATGCACAAACTGCACTCAGCTTTTTTACTTTCATATATAACATATTCCAATCATAAATTTTATAAACTGGCTGATATAAAAAGCGTATTAAATGTTTCACCCCGAGGTAATTTAACATCCTCAATTTATGTTATTTTTATAAAGGCAAGTAAATATATTTTTAGATATCAAGTAGGAAGGTACTTATAAATATGCAATGTAAAATTCGAATTCTAAATGGTTATAAATAATAAAAGTAAGAGTATACTCATAAAATCGTGGCTATAGTGACAGAATACGCATTAATTGTATATAATTAACGGAAACCGTTATATTACAATACATAGGAAAAAATATAATTTCACTTTCACTCCCACATTAACTGGAGTAACAACCTACGGTTCGAATTTGAAATCAAGGAACGCAGGTCGTATTTATAGACATGTGACAGCCAAATAACGGCGGTTATAAAACAATCTGCTTATTACCATTTTTTACAGTTTAAGAAACCGCCCCATTACATCGAATTTCAATGAACTTTCTTTTCCTCAGCCCAATCGGAAGCATTACATTTAATCTTGAGGAATTGTAAGAATTTGGCGGTAATTATTGCAAAAAATCGTATGCAATAAATTAAACGGCGTGTAGATTAATACTAATTTATGCAAAACAAATCGTAAATTAATGTTTTGGCAAATTAAGATAAACTACTCAAAATTAATGTTATTAGGCAGATATGGGAGAGAAGCGCTAACGTTTAGAGGAAAAAATGAGTGTTTATTGTTATTTGTACATCATTAAAACAGTTCGCAGTGCAATCTAATTGTATAGATATATGAAAAATGTGTTAATTAACAGTAGTAACTGTAATTCTTCCTGGGAGACTGAGCAACAGCCAATTAATTCTACCTATACACACTACATCCCCATGGAAACGGTACCTAGTTCTATCATTTACATTTTGTTACAAATTACAAAATTACCGAATTAATAAAGATCGAAATTCTGGTTACTCGGACGCTACAGGTGGAATGATCCCAAAACAGTTAGGTAAGTAGGTACGGTTTCTAGACCGAAATACGCTGGTCTAGCATTGTTAAACTTAGCAGGCGAAAAGATCAACGGAATAATGGCTACTAGTTACTAGTTAGTAAGATATCGAAAAGTATTTGTCACTTGAAGATTAATACCTACCAAATGATCAACGAAATTTTCTCATAAAGCGAGGGTGTGACAAACAAAAACCTTGAAAAAGATCGCCTAGTTTCACATAGAAAATGTCATGGTTTTTCAGTTTAAAAGATATTTTGGCATTAGTAACATTTGCAGGAAGAAAGAAGAACCGCTTTTATTCACCAGTTACGAAAACTGTTGGGTCTTTGGAGCACGTCGTTTATTTTTCAAAGACTGTTTCTTAGCTCTGGGGAAATTTTTGTACATTTATGTTGGGATGAGACATAATTGATCTAAAGCGGCAACTGGTTTTCTGAGTATTTTCCAATATTTCACTGTACACTGTCGGTCGATAGAACAGCGGAAGTTTAAAGTAGTTAATTAATAAACATATGGGAATTTATCCTCCAATTTATCAATACCATTCATTAAATCCTAGATCCCGATGCTCACTGAGGTAGAGGTTTGTGTACAAAGAGGAAATGCTATTATAAAATTCATATAAACATTGGCAAACTTATTTCCAATCAAAGGTGGTTCGTTATCTTTTAGTCTTGAGATGGGTATAAGGTCTTTATTTTTATGGTGAATTTATAGTGAAACTCGCAGCCCTATATATGATAGCTTTATTGACGCTAATTGGCAAACAGTGTTAGCAAAACAAAACCTAAAACGGATGTGTTTTTTTCTCTTCTTTTTTTCCAGAATCATCCTTATCCACTTTCGTCCTCTTGCCTCCTCTTCCAGCACTTCACTCCTGCTTCCTCTTAGCCTTTCCACTTCTGTGCATTCCCATAGCACATTTTCTCCACTTCTGCTTTCCTCAGCCCTCATTTCCGCATCTGAACCTCGCCATTAGGTACCTTTTCTTCCCCCCATTATGTATTTCGGCAACCACTCCCTTATTAGTGCCCTGTACCTACTGTTTCCTCGTGAGTTCTCTATCTCCACCCTCTGTGTTACTGTACTTGTGCATCAATGGCCCCTTTTTTGTGATTTTCCCACTTTCCCCTATGTTTCTCCCCCTTTCGACCTCAGTTGCCCGTATCTATTTTAATCGTAATAAGTTTAGCTTCCTAGCTGGCTATTGAGATTACCGTTTTTTGTACATGTCAAAATTTTATGAAATGCCGTTAATGCCTTCTTTGTCTTCCTCCCACCATTGCAGCAAACAGGTAATTTCTTCTTCTTTTTGTCCGTGAGTGAGTTTGCAGAACCAATTTTGCACAAACCTTTGTCATGATTAATTCATCGTGCACAATTGGGCTCGCTATCTGTATGTGTGTCGGTACTATTATTTGAACGCTCAATCGGTCTTTCCGCACAATATCTTCTATTTTCTGGACGTTTCCTGCAATTTTTGCAGTTACAGTGACGTTAACCAGTTCTGGGGCCTTCAGCATTGGCATCAAACACCTTTAACATTTGCAAATATTTCGGTGGTGATTTCGGGTTAATACCCTCCTCTAGTGATGGTTTGTTCGTCTGTCTGTCCGTCTGTTCCTCGCCTAACTCGAGAACGAAAAGAGATAGCGATGTCAAACTTTAGCCAATTGATTTGTACGAGTTCAAGAATCCGTGCTATAGAATATGAGCCAGATGGCAAAAAATTCACCTACTGAAAATCGTATGCGATTCTTAGTAACTTGTTTGTGACCGCATCCATTGCAACCAGATCTCAAAAGCTATCTAAAACATGGAATAGCGATACAAAAAGTGATTGTTCTGGAAAAATCAAGGTCACCTAGATTCCAATAACAATCTAATATGGCCAAGGGGTAGAAGGTGGGCAGTTTATGAATTTAGTCGCTGGACAGTCCAAGGCTAGGAACAAAAGAGATGAGAACAAAATAGCTTATGTCTGACTACGATAAGGGTATTGCCTTAGGGCCAAGAAAGATCACAAGTAAAGGATGCGGAGGCGAATCAGAAGGAAGCAGCCAGGATTGTTCTTCACTAAACCGATGCTTGATTAAAACAAACACAAATGTCTAAAGTGCGGCAGTAATGAGAATTTCGCCACATAATCACGAATAGGTTTAAAATGCTTTTAATATTTGCGTTCCAATTTGTATAATATGTTAATTGATTTGGCACAATGAAAGTATATGTTTTATACGGTAAACACGAACACCTATGGGGGCTATGGGTATACAAATAGAAAATTTAACAATGATCAATCAATTAGGTGAACGGATAGATACCCACGTTCAAAATAAATACCTTGAAAACTACCTGAGTTGAGTATTGATAGAAAGTAAGAGCAAATTTACTTTTCACAGTAATTAAAGTGAAGTGATTGACATGATGTAACAACCGATTTATTATGTGCACCAAATACTTTCCACAAATTGAATTGTGGATACTAGAAGTAAAATTAGCAAAATTTTGACATGGTTTGTTTTTATGTCGGCGCTCATTTCGAGAAACCCCGATAAAGTGATCATATCTACATGATAGTCCACCGTTGCATCCAAAAAAAGGAGTCCAATTTAAATATTCTGTATAAAAAATGTAACTAATTTAAATAATCTAGAGAGAAACAGAATGAAAAAACATGTAACAATATACCTACTCACTTATAGTGTTCGTTCTATTGCCATAATGAATATTAATGCCGTGGCCTTCGCGCGGTTATCTGAAGGTCGCAATCTTCCTTCTATTCATCAACCCTAACAAGTCTCACTTTTGTGCATAAGGATTCCAGTCAGTTAGTATTTTTACTAGGAAAATTTTGAGGTGGATACTTTTGATTTCTCCTTTTCTATTTTTTTAGATGTTGAATCCGAATCTTATATTTTATACTGACTTTATTGTTAACTCCCTCCCCTTTAACTGAATCTATTTCATCTCTTCTTGATATAGTACTATAAAGGACCCCTCAGTGAATAGAAAACACTCATAATCATGGGCTCGTAAAACTTACACTGGCATTTGTATCAATCACCGTATAATGTATCCGTTAGGGTTTATAGTTATTTTTCGTTAGTTTTTAAGGAAATTTTTCGATAGAAATTCCCATTATGTGGTGGTTTTATCGAATCGCCTATTCTTCG
Source organism: Photinus pyralis (assembly GCF_008802855.1). Taxonomy (NCBI): domain Eukaryota; kingdom Metazoa; phylum Arthropoda; class Insecta; order Coleoptera; family Lampyridae; genus Photinus; species Photinus pyralis. The sequence continues at coordinate 40,603,702 of NW_022170596.1, read as the reverse complement.
TCAGCAGTATGGTGTTGTCGTTCGGTTTCGGGAGTGGTTCGTTAAAAAAATCTCCGTGCAGAAGGACCTGATTGTAAGTGGACGCGTTTGAAAATTCTGTGCTGATGAAAAATTGGTTTTTATCGAGGCGCCCGTTTGGTTTGGTTTACGGAAAATAATTGGGATGCCGCTTGGCGGGATTTAATCAATTGCTATTTCATCAATATACGTCGATTGGTACAACGCGGCACGTTTGGCCGGAGAGATTACATATAATTCGTGTTCATCTCCCTTAATTTTACTAATCCGCTTGTTAAAAAGATGAGTCCCTTTCTGATATAGCTGTTGTTTGTGTCGATGGTATGTCTTGGGGTGCATTTTAGCGGAAAAAACCGTTACAAATTCAACAAATAGCTAAGTCAAAATGGCGTCAACAGCTTCATAAAGATACAAGGTTACTGCAATGGCAGAATATATGAATGGACCTTACTTTCTGGACGTCCTATGTGTTATATCCTTGACTTCAACGATTTCCCTGTTATAACTTATTTCCTACAAATTTGACCGTTTAATTTTTTTCAGAGAAACTCAATCTCGCCGGTGGTTAAATTTTGAATTGAGACACAAACTAAAACTTCTTCCGTTTTCACATCATTTTTTTAGAAGGCACTTTATCGAAAAAAGAAAATTTTGTTCAATTTTATAATGATCCTGTATTTTCTTAGTTAAAAGATATTTTGAAAAATGTTTATTACAAAAGTTTCTTTGTAATCATTTTTGAATAATCTACCGTTTTAAAAATAAGTATACTGGATCAGGTAAAATAGTTATCGGACCTAACCTCATTTTTTTATTAGAACATCCCGTATATTTTATTCTAAAAAATGGCATATTAAATTCTCTTTTCAAAAATGTACTTAACGCTAAAAATTCAAAATGGGTTCAGAAAGTTTCAACATTTTTGGAATTTTTTTGTATTTTTTTAAATCATTTGAACTTTGATAGCACTAAAGATTACGAAGATACCCTATAAAAGTGTCGAAAATGGGACACTCTGTACGTTGTTATTTATTTTTTTAATGGTCTACAGTCGACACTCTAGAATTACTCCAGAATGTATAGTTGTGCATCTTCATGCAACTACAAAAATAATGATTTAAACATTTTATTTAGGATTATAGATATGTATACTGCGTATTTTTTGTTTTATTTTTGGTATTTTGTGGCATTTAATTGGATACTTAAGTGTAATTAAGAGGAATTAACTGTATGTAATGAGATTTAAATGTTTTTAATGAAGTTTAATTAAAAGGATTTAAGCGTATTTAATGGAATTTAACGTATTTATAGGATTTAAAATTTGATACGCGGGTACACATATTCATTTAAGGAGTGTCCTACCAGTAGCAAACTTTTTATCATTTTGAAAACAATAAAAAGCTTCTTTTTAAATATGATGTTTTGAAGATACTGTATTCAGTGTTCCATACAAAATGTTTACCCTGTATATCACAATAGAAATTCAAATTTTCACTTAGAAGTCCAAGCTTTGGGGCTAATTTCTACTTATAAGTCGAGGGATTTGAAGTTATACCTAATAATTCAAAGTTTATAATAAAATTTTCGAATTACCAGTCCCAAAGCGAAGGTGTGGGGCTAAAATTACGAACCATAACTCAAAGATAGAAAAACATAGAATGGGCATTTGTCAATTCTATATTTTTCGATGTTATTTTACCCTCCAAGGTTTCGTTTTTTTATTTTAATTATTTTGTGAACTTGAAATTTTGTAATAAGTACCACATTTTTATTTGTTTTTGTGTACCATGTGGACTCTATTACTTGAAATTTATCTTCAATGGTGTATTTAATATGCAAGGCGAACAGACGAAGTTCAGGTTCAGGGGTGAAGATCGTTTAATCCTCGTAATATTTTCCCTTTTCACTACATATTTCCAATTGATGAATAACAATGACAATACATAAATTTAGTACAAAAGTACTTACTTGAAATAGCATGTAACCACTTTCATACATCCAAAAGTCACCAGGATCACCCTGACAACCTTCTTTGCGCACGATGATAGCCAAACACCGGCGCAACATTACTCGACACTCCGGCCTATTTATGCTCATCGTCAGGTAATCATCCTGAAACAGAAAAAGAAATGAAACCAAAACTGAAATATAAATATAAAATACAAGTAAGACACACACGTCATTATAAGAGACACCATGTCCCCATGACAGACGATGGTAATCAACCCAAGCAGTTAATTGACGCTTCAATGCATCTCTTAATATGTAAAATATTCCAAAAAGGAAGAGAAACTACGCACACGCGGTTCAATTTAAAGTCTTAATGAAATTCGCCAAAGCGTACATTATTGTCTTAAGGTTCAGAGGTTACAAATCGAAAACATCCGCGTTGCATCGTCATCCACAAACTGTTAGGAAAATATGTAAAAATTTCAACCGATCTATAAATCATCGTCGTATTCACTGTACCTGTCACTTTTTAGTGCAACGACTTTTTTACTCAATATAAATTGGTGTCAAGCGTAACAGGACAGACCATTAAGTATAATTTTATTAGGAGAAAATCGATTGCAAATACGTAATTGCTCATAATAAGAATTGGCAAATTTTTCCTAACTTCACTCAGATTACAATTACTAATTAAAAAAATCGTGCGAGATATAAATCATTTTCTTTCGTCCGTACGTATCACTTAAAGTCTATTAAAAAGTCATATATTTTAATATTTTGATTTAATTGCTAATCAAATTTTAAGCTTCCTCTGATGCTTTCAAATCAAATTTACTTACAGTTAACATGATAATAAAACTCGAGCCTCACTACACATTTCCGGTCATTTGGTATAAATCATTATAAGTAGATGTATAAATTTTAATTGCTTAGCTTTTAAGTTGGATCGCTTTTGACGGTTCAAAGTTTTTGAAGATTGATTATAAAAGTGAGATTAGCGAGATGAGTTTTCTATTGCAATTTAAATTCCAGGTGAAATTAAGTAGCGGCAGGTGCAAGAAGAATTGGTAAACTTGGAATTGGACGGCATGCAGAAATGGTAATTAAGAATCTTCAAATGTAGGATTCAGCTTTTAGATGCGTGAGACTGATCAATGTGCATAGCAGAATTCGGAATCTGAAGAAAGTGCAGAATATTTGAAAAGTTTGCTCATTTTGATGAGACCCGAAAACCCATTTGTATGTGGTATGTCACGATGAACTGCGCCAATTTATATCTGACCGAATAAAAGAATTCAATGTGTTTTTTCGTAATCCACACAAAAATATGATATGACCAAAGTAGCTTCAAAGGTTGACCATTTTCACACACGTTTTGCTATAGAGAAAACAGAAAAAGACTATGACAGTAGGTAAATCACTCGGTAAATCACGCACCATTCTAAACTTTACGTTTATGAGTGTACATAAAATATACTTGTAATTTCGACTGGTGAAAAGGTATTTATAATTAAGACAAGCAGTGCCATTTCTTACTCGCTAGGGTGGATTTGCTCAATGAAAAACAATTGATTGCTCGTTCGTCAAAGAAGGAGGCGCTTTTTATTCTTATGACATAGGTAATACGAGTATAGTACGAATCTGTCAAAGAAGTAAAAGTCGAGCAATTACTGCAATAGATGTTTAGTATAGGTACTTCAAAAGAATAAAAAGCTTGATTTCATACATTTATTGCAGAGTAGGAAGACAATGTAGTTGAACTACAGACTGTTATACATCCAATGCATGTTCTTTAATTAGACACTACAAAATTGGCATTTATAAGTACGCTCAAGATTCCCGGTCCTACTTGAACATTACAGAATTTCAACCGTGCGAATAAATAAATCATGCTAGTGTAAAATGCGGGTATTATTATAAGCGGGATAATTAAAGTATATGCAAAAAAATAGTGATAATAGTTATTTACATAAAAGTCAGGAAAATGACACATTACTGGCGAGAAAATATTGAAGTAAGAGAGCCCTTTGGGACCGAGTATTTTAATTTCCGAGTCAAGTAGTGTCACTTTACTGACGAGTTTTGTATTAAATTTTACCATAAATCGCATATAAAATTTAAATATTCACATAGAACTTTTGATTAATGTCAGTGATGACAGATGTCATTAGTCATTACAGACATTTAGCACAGCCGTCTATAATTACAAGCCATGCTGAGAAGTTTGGCAACGTTGTCCGAAAGTCAATCAGTGGGCCGATGTAAGTTTTAATGGCGTTTTGTTGCTCTTGAAAAATTGCATCTTTCCTCTCTCCTGTGTTTCGCCTTGGTGGTTTTAATACAGAAGAAAGATACTTAGGCAGCTTACAATTGTACATATTTTATTCATTTACAAAAATGGATAATAACATTTTTATTTGACTTTAAATTTCGAAACGCTGTAAATCGGTAACTGCATCATAATGTGTTTTCCATCGAGATCTCCGAAATTAGTGAACTTCTTACGAAAGAGGTCCAGGTGAAGCACACGTTTGAGCACTTAATTTCGGCAAAAGGATAGTAAATCGCTGTGTATCAGAGAGGTTTTATCAACGACCAGGTGCGATTCGGAATGGCAGATTTTAAGCCAGTCGCTACTCCAGTGGGGCTAGGTAGGAAGCTTTTAAAGTGGGGAGCCCCGTAGACTTCAAATTCCCGTAC